>NW_017671268.1:186315-296461 GCF_001879085.1 Nicotiana attenuata | reverse complement strand
AGTGTTTGTCGAAAATGAGTTTTACAACTAAATTACTCATTTGNGGTTTTGACTCTTTCATACCGCCAACTATTGTCTATCCCAGTTATAGTGAGATGATTACTGTGACTGCTGAGTTTTCCCATGCCAGTAGCTCTGCGCTGGCAATTCCTTTTGCGAATGTGGTTGCATCATTTCCAGCGTATGTCGGTGACTTCATTGATACGAACTCTGGATATTTGCTTGTCTTTACTTCACCCTTGAGCTCTTATGTTTTTGCAACTGGTTGGTGAGCAGTTGTTTACGCGCCACACACAATCTACAACACTGATGGACAGCAAAGTGATACTACTGCAATGGACCTTGGAAACTTGACACTCTCAAATTCTGCTATGGGAAGTAGAGGTGCTAGACTGAACATCAACAACATTTTTAGCCAACTTTTTGGTAGGGGCTCAACACATGAAGAGAAAGTAGTAAGAGGTGTTGCTGCACTTCTTGATTTGGAGCATCATGGCCAAGGAATATTTCAGCAAAAGATTGAGCATGTTTGTTACCAATTCCCCATTGAGAGGCTCGAAAGTGAAGGCTTTCACATTATTGTGGATGTTGGGAAAGGAATGCATGATGGGTTGAAAATAACTTTGTGCGCGGATTGTGAGCCTAAGATAGATAGTGAGCTTGATGAACTGAAATTCTTTCTCTGTACAGCTCTTCATGACTGGTTTGCAAGAGAAGGAAATGACCTTACCGACACCATTGCTATGAAGTTTGTGCAAGCTCTTGCGGGGTTCTGACGGTCATTAAATATTTGGGTATTCATATGGTAAATATCAGTTCGGAGGGACTCATTAAATTGATTCTACGATTCAAACAATCCAGCAAGCGTGACCTTTTGCAATTTATTGTTGATTGGCATGACGCGAGCACTTCAACAGTTGACTTAGAGCGAGTCACATCTTGGCTTTTCTCGTGGATCATTGAGTCGATATGGTGGCATACCTTGATTAAAAATATGCAAGTTCCCACGGATGACCCAACTGCCAGCAAACCTGTTGAGCTGTTCTTAGGATCACCGGCCTTGCATGTCCAGCAACGAAGAAAGTTACAACCATCTGTAGCCTTGGTACCTAATGATGCTGAGTATGAAAACACGAATGCTAAGTTTGGTGGTACTGACTTTCCTTTTGATCCTGGTACTAGTTTTCTTGCTGCATGCCTTGGGACTACACGAAATTCTGATTTCTCTGAGGTGTTGGGTTTGACATCAACCACGTGGGATGCTTGCATTGAACCCTTGGATCTTCTGTTGAGACATACTGAGGCTAGTAAGATTGCTCTTGCACTTACTTTTGCTGATGTGAATTGCTCAATTCGGAATGGAGCTATAAGATGCTTGAGTCTTGCTTATGTTAGTACTCAGAATGACCAGATCTCTAGTAACTCCACTCATATATTTAGATATGATATTTCTCTTGTTATGGTTGTATCTATTGCTCAATTTTTGGACCTGCTGTACTTTTACTCATGCAGCAGTGAGTTTGTCCAGGATAATGCATTTCCCTTGATACATCGGAGTGGGTCAAAGTGGGAGGAGCCCTCTAATCTTATCTTGCCTTTTGGTCGTTTTCATGCATTTCTGTATTCTAAATATCTAAAACAGATAATGGAGACACTTGTTGCAGTTATTGAGAAAGTGAGTTTCATATCCTTGGGTCACCAACTTGAATATTATGATATGGTGGCTAATCATTCGGCTCGATTTATGACTGTGGTTCTAAGTGGAGCTCTCCTAAAGTTCATTGGTACATCTGTTGTTTGGGTTAGCCAAACTATTCACCAGCTGGCAGTGTTTGAATTTCCTACGAGAATCGCAAAGAGAGGGAGGAGACAGTTCCCTTTTGCTAAAGCTTGTGCTACGGCTGAAGAGATACTTTTTGATTTGCTTAAACATAAGGTTGATGGGGTCATAACTTTACTTGAACAGGTGAGTTGGTGTGATTGCTGGTATAAAGTGCTCATTTTCCTTGAAACTATGGCTGTTTCTACGCAACTGATCTTGTCTGTTCAAAGTTTCAAGGGAGTTCTGCCAAATACTCTCTTTCACTTCTCTGGAAAAATGAGGCTTGGAAAGGGAATATGCAATCTAGAACATCTGTTACAAATTTGGGAGCAAGATATTAGAAGAGTACTTTCTTTGATACTTGAACTCATCTATATATTCAACTCAAAGGGGGACATCATGGACGCTCTAAGCATCTCTTCGCGCATTAACTATGGGGCTGGCGGTTTGTTTCTGGTACACAAGTGGACCTCGAGCACTAGGATATCAGTATTGCTCTACTCGAACCTTGAGGACAAGGTTCTTTTTGAGGACGGGAGTATTGTTGTGAACCAGCCCAACTTAGTAAGGAATTATGGGAACGAGGTTGATCCAGTTGGGACTATTGGGCATGGGGCGAAAGGCCCAATGATTAAACAACCCAATAGAATGCTTGGACATTATATTTGGGATCCGGGGGGAGATACGGGATATGCCTATTGTTGAGAAAAGTGTCTGCTTCTCCTCCTCTCCTATTCTCTAAGACTAACCTTCTCATCCCCTTCTTCTATCTATCTCTAGTTACTTTACTTCCTGCAATTTCTATTGTAATTCTGCTACTAAGTTGTTGCATCTTGATAATTGAGTTGTAATCACATTTCAGCCTTAATAATAGAGTAGAGAGGTTTCAGTTATTGTTACTGTGGATTTGAGTTTATTACAAAATATGACCGTCCGGAGTGGGATTTGAACCGTCAATTTCACTTATAAAGGTGCACAGAGACGGAGCTAGGATTTTAAGTGTATGGGTTCTAAATTACAAATACAGGGTCTCGAAAAAAGTCACTGTATTTTCTTCCACCGTAGCTCTACTGTAGACATGAAAGTTTTCTTCTTAATTAGGGCATAAGTATAGCAGTAAGTGAAACATGACTCTATTCCAACAAATAAGCAAATCAAGAGTAAGGGATGATGCACTTAAACGAGATCCAAATGCCAAAAATGAATACTCGAAAGAGACCTTGGCTAACCTCAATCGCTGGAGCTATTTTGGAATTGCTGTTTTTGTGTGCGAAAAGGCTGCTTTAATAGCATTTTTAAGGTGATTTACGGCTGTAAAAGGGGGATTTTGGGAGCTGATTTTCGCTGATTTTGTGGGAGTTTTGTAGCTGAAGTTTGGGGTGTTTTGGAGCTGGAGTTTGAGGCAGCTTCCATGCAGAAAAAGCTATTGGTTTTCAGTTGAGTAAGGAAGCTTCTTTAATGGTGGAAAATAGTATTTTGTTGTTGGAGAGGAAGGAGTTGGTGCGCCTCTTTTCATCTAGGTTTGTTTTAATCTCTTGGCAGAACCCCAACTTTTTTGATTTGGAAGCGGAGAAGATTAGAAGAAACAGCCACGACATCGTTTAAATTGTGCTATTTGTGCTTTCTTAAAAAGAAAACTGTGAAAAGAACAAGTAAATAGCTTTGCTTTCAGCGTGATTGAACCCGCACGTTCTCCAAGCGAACCCAGAACTCTTACCATTAAACCCAGATCCCTTTTGTTACTGGGTTCGCCATGATATTATTATATACAAACAGTAAATTTTTCAATACAAATACAGGGTATCGGAAAAAATCACTGGGTTCGTCCGAACCCGCATCCTCTACCGTAGCTCCGACCCTGGAGGTGCACCCAATAACTATTGCATCATAAGATTCTTTGAGCATGGGTGCACGCATATATATTTAAATAATTTTTAAAAAAAATTATATTTATACATAGTTTAGGAAGAGGAGCATGAGTTGACGTGAACCTATATCCCTAGCCCTAAATACGCCCCTATTTATACGTAGCCTGTTTGCGTGGCTAATTTTTGCTCGTACTTCTCCTGGAAAATCTTGCTTCTTGACCTGCAAGTCAAGCCGACACTAATTGAATTTTCCGAGCTATGCTAATTTCATTGGCTTGGGAATTGGTGTCCTGAAACTAGCTGGACATATCTATCTAGTGAATGAACATTGATACCACTTTGCTTGTGACTTGTGTACAAATTTATTGTTCGAATATAAAGATTTGCTTTTTATATTTTTCATGTGGAGATATATTAATCACTGAAGCACAACGTTTAATTTAGCACATTTAACTACTAGTGCTCATTGTTCCCAATGGCAAAGCCATGAATTTTTCTAGTGGTGTTCAAATTTACAACAACAACAAATCCAATATAATTCCACATGTGGTGTCTGGGGAGGGTAGTGTATACGCAGACCTTATCCCTACCTGGAGAAGTAGAGAGGCTGTTCAAACTTGAAAGAAGTAAAAATATCCCCGACAAAGAGTGTGCAATAAACGTTGTATACCTTTAGAACCTTAATATTTTACTTATGTACGCAGTGTAATTTTCCAACGAAGGGTGGTGAATTGACCATCCTTACCAGAGAGTAGCTTCTCCTCTGATTATTCCTCCCATCACAAAAGAGGGTTCCGAACACGAGCGTCAGAATATATATGTTTCTCGTGTGAATTTTGGATATTGTTTTTCTTAAATATTTTTTGAAATACATAATCAGAAACTATACAAAGTTTGGTTACTTATAATATTTTTTAAATTAGAAATTCAGTTTAATTTTTATAATTAAAATTTCAATTCTCTTTAAAGAAAAAAAGTTGACTAAGACGATACAACACATATATTTTTGGTCGAACAGAGACAAAAGTTGGCCATAGTGATTCGGGAGTCTCGTGTGGAAGGGCTCTTGCTCAACCGATCAAATGACACGCCCCCAAGGGTTTAATTGTTCGCATTCAAGTGGTACATGAGTTGGACTTAAAACATCGTGGGACAATTATATTCCTATATCTATCTTTGGTGTCAAAGGTAGAATTGTGAGAAACCAACCCTAGTAAAAGAGGACTGGGTTGGATTTGTGATGCCAATAATAGCACCGGGCAGCAATTCTGCACCACGGGAAATAACAATTAGACATTCTAAAGTATTAATTTGATGGATCTGTTTAAGTGAGGGAATAGTATTGCAAGTGAAAGTTACAACATTAGAAAACAAGCGCATGGTTCTGCGGTACACAAGTATATTACTCCATCACTCAATTGGTTACAAAAATCCTTTCAGTGGACATCCTATGCAAAAGAAAAATATTGGTTACAGAATAATATACCTATTCTTTTCATTTTCAATGAATGTTGTGAAATATTTGAAATTTCAGCTTAAGAAATAGCAGCGATTATGACATCAACCAAACAATATAGAGATTTCAAACGTCCTAAGATACATCAATTAAGGAAAAAAATGCTCCATCCATTTAATTTATGGACAGAAAACCACTCTGTAATTGGTTCCATTCGGACAAGTGAAGGTACTAGTTGAATCATCATCTTTAGGGTAACTGTAAGAAGTTGAACATCTATCCTTAAAGAACTTGGAATACTGGGTTGGACCACAATCGCCACCAGATGTGCAACAATATTCGTTAGTATTGAAAACAGTACAAGGATTATTACAACCTCCAGGAATCCTTAATTCATTCGGACACTGTCCTATGATGTCGGCAGTGCAGCTGATCTTAACAGAACAATTACCAGATGTTGGACTAAATTCCATTGGAACATTGAAACCGTCTACAAGAGATATGTCGAAGAAATCAAGATTGTTAAACTGCTTTAGGCTGTATTCAGCCAGAGTGTTTGGGGGTGTGCCAAAATCTTGACATTCGAGGACTCCATTGCAATCGCCGGTTTGACATTGACCACGCCCAGATGCGTCAAAATTGCAATTGGTTCGGCCCCAGATACGTTTTGCAATTGGACCGTTTGAAGGTTGGAGTCTCCATTTTCCACCGTAGTCGAGACGTCGGCCGCCACCAGGGATTGCTGCTGCCCATACGGTAAAAGGGCAATTGTTTCGGATGTCGATCGTTGTAATTGCTTGTGTTGAGAAAAGCTGATAAGCCACAACAGAGAGGAATTTGAGGAAGCTGATCATCTTTACTTTGGGATTGGGAGAGTGATAAAAAACAACGATGGAGAGGGATTTTTAATGGAGGCCTAGCTAAGGACGAATAGTCAATGGAGACTTTTCGACTTCAGTACCCGGAAATTTTTAATTACCTTAAGGAGGGGGAAAAAGAAATCAGAGATAGTCACATTTACGACTGTTAATTAAAAAATTACTATAGTTTTAAAGTAATTGAAATTTAGTCACTTTTTGTTGTAAATCTTAATAAAAACACCCTTAAACATCCGGATAAGTTCTAGCATAATATGCTAGAGTTTGATCTTTTACATATGAGATTGTGCTAGAATTTCATAATGTATTGGAGTTCCAACATAATATGCTGGAAGTTTAGCGCGAGAGCTCCAAAATTCAGCATATTATGCTGGAATTTTTCATGTGCTGGAGTTCCAACATAATATGGTGGAAGTTTATATGCATAAGCTCCAGAATCCCGCATATTATGCCAGAACTTTTCATGTTTCAGCAAAATAGTGGTGATTTTTTAATGACTTTGCAAATGCTGGCAATTTTTCAATTATTAGTCCGAAAATTGGCTAGCCCGTGTTATTTCATGTACTTACAATGAATGATAGATCTTACTATTTATAGTTACACCTATGGAACAAGGCCCTAGAATTAAGATCCTCTCTAGTGACAATTATGAGGGCCATTGAAGAATGTGTAACGGTGTGCAGTAAATGTCATATTCTCTGTAACGAATCATGCACTTAATGTTGTAGAATATTTTTCATTGAATGCTATCGGATGACGGCATTTATTTTGTCTTTATGAGTATCATTCTCTTCGATGACAAGCGGGATCACTGCCTCCGGGTTTGGCTATCTTCTATTTTCAGTTCCACGTGTCGCTTTCTCATGCGATCATTAAATATGAACATATTTTACCCCATACAACAACCATTTCATTTTTTTCGATTTCAGTAGACAAGTCTAAATGAAGCTTAACTCGTTTAATAATTTAGCATATATATAACTTCTTTATTCTTAAAGGGAAAAAGACTGGATTTGTCTATGTACTTTCGTATATAGTTCACATTTATCCTCCGTTTCACTTTTTTTGTCCAAATTCGTCCCTACCGTTAGCAGATCCTCTATTTCGCTTACTTTGTTAACTGTAGGGACGAATTTAGACGAAAGGTAAAACTGCGGATAAATATGAACTATATACGAAAGTACAGGGACAAATCTAGCCTTTTTCCCATTCTTAAAACCAATATGTAACAATAACGACAATAACGAACAAGAGAATGTGACCCATAGCTAGAGGCGGATTCAGGATTTTAAGTGGATGGGTGTACTATTATAAAGAGGTGGATCTATAATTTATATTTGACAGGTTTAACTTTAGTATCTTACCATGAACCCACTAAACTTTTGAAATTATAGATTTAAAATTATATTTTTTTTTTTTTTTTTGAAATTTTAATAAGATTGTTAAACTGCTTTAGGCTGTATTCAGCCAAAGTGTTTGGGGGTGTGCCAAAAGCTTGACATTCGAGGACTCCATTGCAATCGCCGGTTTGACATTGACCACGCCCAGATGCGTCAAAATTGCAATTGGTTCGGCCCCAGATACGTTTTGCAATTGGACCATTTGAAGGTTGGAGTCTCCATTTTTGAGCGTAGTCGAGACGTCGGCCGCCACCGGGAACTGCTGCTGCCCATACCGTAAAAGGGCAGTTGTTTCGAATGTCGATCATTGTAACTGCTTGTGTTGAGAAAAATTGAGAAGTCACAACAGAGAGGAATATGAAGAAGGTGATCATCTTTACTTTTAATGGAGGCCTAGCTAAAGACGAATAGTCAATGGAGCTTATTGGTCAATAAATGGTGCTAAACTTGTTATAGAGAGGAAGACAAGACATTGCTGGCATAGCGTTTGGTCAAGGGTATAGCGTTTAAATACTAGATCCATCTCTAATTGGTTGCACTGGCTGGCATGGTGCTATAATAGAGATAATAAATCAATGAGGAAACAGACTAGTACGTAGTATTTAGCGGCAGATTCCTTAATAAGCACAAAATTTTCAACACTTTGCTCGTCATCTTCTATCTGGAAGAACATCCTTTCGCAAAGGAATATTTCCATGGAACAATGGGAATGTGCAATTAATTAATTTTGGAATGATCCTTTGGCTAATCATCCACCTAATCCTCTACATCACCCGTTCTATGGCCCCTTGATAATCATAAAGAATTGAAGATAATTCTCTTTCTCCATTTCTTTGGACATTGCCCTAACAACATTAATTACCCCAAAGATTTTAGCACCTTACCCATATTAATAATGTTACTCCTATGAAATACATATTACAAGTTCTATATTAAGTACCTATAGGGCTTGTTTGGAAAACCACCTTGTAATTCGATTTGGGTGTAATTACACGGTTTTAACATGTTTGTCTCACTAAGTAATTACTTAGTCAGCATGTAATTGGGTATAAGTGAAGGGGTGTAATTACACTCTCTAATTTTCAGGGAGGGGCTAAGAATGGTTGGTAATTGCACGGTATAATTACAAGGTTATTTTGCAGAATCTCTTTTCTTTCTTTTCTTTTTAATTTACTTTTTGTATATATATTCTTTTTTGTAATTACAAGTTTACTGTTTGGTTGCACAAGTGTAATTACATAGTTAAATTAAATTTTAAATGAAGTAATTATCAAAATTTAAAAGTTAATATAATAAATATATGCCTATAAATTTTTATAAGTATAAATGATATTATATTGATATGTAAGATATATATTTTTTCGTGAATATACATTAATTAGCAATCATATATTTATAACTAATATTGTCGAAATAATTAATATATTTTTTAAATTAATAATATTAGTTTAGATACTTACAAAAACTAAAAACATACGTTTTGTAAGAACTTCATGGAATTCATGCTTGATAAAATAATTAAAATTTATAAATATAATGTCATAACATTATTCAAATGTTTGACAAAATTAATCTATCAATTCTAACTAAAAACGAACAACATGCAATGTCAACCAATACTACTAAAACAAGTAAATTGAAACCATGAAATAACACATTTCAAAATCCAAAAAAAAAAAAAGTTTAACATACGTCAAATTTCAACATAATAATAATAATAAGTTCCATTACAACTTAAGATTATGAAACACAATAAGTTTATAACCACATTCAACAACGAAATTCCACTTTAATTGCATCGCTCATTATATACCAAGTTTGTTAATGACTCATTATTTCTAATGTTAGGAGGTGTGGTTTCAACAAGTAGAATAATAAATAAATAAAAAATTAAATATAAGCAATTACACGGAATCACAAGAAGTAAAGGTAGAGAAATAAAAGATAAATAATGTACAAAGAAAAATATATTTTAAAATTTCAAAAGAAATTAAAAAGTAAAACTAAAATTTAAAAAGTAAAATAATAGAAATAAAAAGTTATAAAGAAAATAAATTAAAATAAAAACAAAAAGGCAAGAAACTAAAAGGCAACATTGTAATGACACAGTGTAATTACCTCCAATTCTCACACCCCCCTTGAGAATTGGAGAGTGTAATTACACCCCTCTAATTACACCCAATTTCATGCTGATCAAGTAATTACTTGGCCAAGCAAACATGTCAAACTGTGTAATTACACCCAATTACACTCAAATCCAATTCCTAGGTGACTTTCCAAACAGACTCTTAATTTCTCATATTTTATTATTTTTTAATTATTATTTTTTATCTTTTTTATTACACGTAGCTATACTATTATCCTAATTTTTCTAGAAAATTGCAATCTTAGAAAGAATAAATTCCACAAACTTGACTTATAATGGGCATGTCAGTAAAGTTGAACTTTGTTATTGGATGAGGTTATATGCAAACTTAACTATGTTAAAATAGACTAATTATTTAAATAATATTCCTCTTTTTCAACCTTTATTTTTTGTGATTCCATGTAGTTGATCATATTTTTTAATTATCTTTATTTTCCTCATTTAATTGTGTTATTATTCTAGTTTTGAAACTACAACTCCTAATATTAGAAATAATGAGTCATTAATACACTTGACATATAATGAGTGATATCATTAACGTAGAATCCCATTGTTGAATGAGGTTATATACTTATTTTTTCTGTTCTTTTGAATTATATTTACTTAAATTACGTTGAAACTTATTTTATGTTATGTTGTAATTTTACACAAGAGTATTATGTTGTTTTTAAATTTATTTTGAATTTATGTTATATTTTGGGTTCCATTTTATTTGCTTTAGTAGTATTGAATTATTAATTCGAATTGCATGCCATTAGTTAGAATTAATAGATTATTTTTCTTAAAATACTTGAGTAATGTTATGGGATTATAATTATAAATATTAATCTTTTTGTCAAGCATGCAGTCCATGATAATCTTATAAAATATGTACTTTTAGTTTTTGTACTTAATTAAAGTAAAATATTATAAATTTTAAAAATATATATGTCAATTGTTTTTTACAATATTAGCTACACATTGTGATTAGTAATTAATATATTTTTAAGAAATAATATGTATTTTAAATATTAAATGTAATATCATTTATAATAGCATATATTTGTTAAATCTTAACTTTTAATAATTGATAATTAACTTTATAATATTTAAAATTAATGCTATTGTGTAATTACATTTGTGCAACCAAACAATGCACTTGTATAGGGGTGTTCAAAATCGAACCGAAATCGAAAACCGAACCGAAACCGAAGCTTAATGGCTTATTGGTATCGGGTTAACGGTTAACGGACGGGGAACGGATTGAAATTTTTTTATTAACGGCTTATCGATTTGGGGACGGATTATTCAATTTTCTTAACGGATAATCCGTTAACCCGTTAAGAATATATATATATATATATATATATATATATATATATATATATATATATATATATTACTATAGAAAATATTTCATATCATTAATTCGTTGTTGTTGATGTAGTATTCTAATGCTTATTCACTAGTACAACGTCTTAACTTCTTTCTCGAAGAATATTAGTGATGAAAGTTAAAAGAAAAAGGCGTATATATTATATGTGATTGTGAGGTGTAATCAAGATGATGATAAAGTAACTGAATTATCCTGAGCTGAGAGTTGGGAGAATTCATATTGACGGCTATTTTAATACTTAAAATTGGAAAGCTGCTACTCTAATTTCTCCTTTTTCTTTTCTCAATTTTCTATTTTGAGTCACCCGTCAGCAGACAATTAATGCACGTAATATAGATTGAATGAGGCCGATAAGAGCTAAACCGATACCAATCCGCCCGATATCTTATCGGGTGGCTAGCGGATTAATACATTTAAAACCCGTTAACCGATAAGCCAAACTGTTAAGAGTAAATAACCGCTCAATCCGCCCGATAAGCAGCCCTACACTTGTATACACTGTAATTATATTATGAAAAACAAACAGATCATCTTAATTACAATATTGTGTAATTAATAGGCTCTATAATTACTACCCTAACACCAATTCCAATTATGTGGTGGCTTTGCAAACAGAAGTTACGGGAACTATAAATAAATAAAAAGTATTTAGCGCGAATCTAGTGTAGCTCCCTCTTTTTAAATGACGGTTTTTCCTAGTCCACCCGTTTCACTTCCCAAGTATCTCTACTTTTAAATGAGACAATGAGCGTTGGGCTCCCACGGAAAATCAAAAAAATGCAGATTATTCATACTCAAACCATCGTTTCTCCTCTCACCAATATCTTTTTCAATAGCACCACATCATCATCTTCTCCCAAAAAGCCCTTCAATTTCAGTCCTTTTTCTTTTAAGAAGAACCCCAAATGGAATGGTAATTTCGTGTCAAATATTATATACTAGTACTCAATTACTGCTTTTTTTTTTTTTACTCAAATGGATTGTCCAAATTTCAGTGTGTTAACTGCAATCCTTCTGGTTTTTATTACATAAGTTGGTAACTGTTAATTCCTTTGTTTACTTGCAGCTTTGGGTAAGGCAAATCATGAGTTGCGAACCAATAATCGCATTGTGATATGCTCAGCTTCTGAACAACGAAGCTTTGGTAATGGCGTTAAACGGAAAAGGTTCCTGCGATTTCTCTCTTCTTTAAGTTTATACAGATACTGATTTATGACTTGGCTGTATAAACAAATCATATGTTCTTAGCCCAATTCCGTAGTACTATTGCGTGAGCCCTTTTAATCAGCCATATGACTTAGTGATAATCTCCTAGGTCTTCACACCTTTTCTTATATAATTTAAATGTTTTTCTAATCAAGGATAAGTTGCCTTATGTGCAATAGTATTTCTGGTGTACTTATGTGAAATGGGAAAAGGACATTAAATATTATCCGACTTTTAATTTGATAGCAACGAAAAGATTCTACGTTTCATTTTGTCTTACAGTTTGCGCTGTTTTATGCTTATCTTGATTCTTTAGACCTTAACAAGTCTTGCTTTGCTGCCCTAGGGCTTTGGCCTAGAGGTAAGAATGCAGCATAGGACATGTAGGTTAGGCACACGTCATGGGTTAGAACCTATCGCTGAGTGGAGAAGGTTATAGAGACAGGGCGACTGTACACCATGCGCCATCAGCCCTAGGGTTTCTCGGTTATAAAAAAAAGTCTTGCTTCGCTTATCTTAGCTTGGCAATTCTAGAATTTGTTTTGCTTTGCATTTTGTTCATTTTTGGCATTTAGTATTACTTCCAAAGAAAGATGAGGATAATTTCAAGAGAATTTTCTTTAGGGTGGAAATTCCAGGAATTCTTGTATAACTGCTTATAACTTAACCAATTAATCTGCCTATAGAAGTTTTACTTGGGAATATTTTCTGGTAGCTTATTGGAAATATAGCATTTTCTTGACCCATATACCCCAATCCTGAATGTAGTTTAGATCTTGTTCATGTTGCACGGTATGTTCTCTCAAAACTAGCTCACCAAATGTATAAAGTATCAGTTTCTTTCTGTATTCTGTTTTCTCAAGTTTTATCTTGACAAAAAATATCTGCTTGTTGCTTGCAGAAAAGTAGTTGAACACGTGTGTTTGATCAAAGGGAAGGAGGACTTATCTGAACAACAGGAGAAAGATATGCTGGATTACCTGTACACAACCCAATATCAAATGCCTGGCATTCTTTCCATCTCACTAGGTCATAGTTACTTCTTGTTTGACTTCTGCATTGATATAATAAGGGCCGTTGGTTTTTGCTTTACTCGCGCTATGTGAATTTAAGTCGAGTTCTTGTATTTGTTGCACTTATGTCTGGTCTGATATGTCTTTGTTGACAAAGCATAATATGAGATGTACAAAAATGTGGTGAAGTTCTAGGCAGCTAAACACAGAATGCAAACTCTTCTAAAGAATAAGTTTAAATTTCTCCGATGTCGAGTCATAAAATGAAGAAAGTAATTTAGATATATAATTTGACCTAAATTGTTTGGGTTAAATCCGGTTGCTTCTCATCCTGAACATTGCTAAGCTTGTGTTGCCAAATAGAGAAGCTTCAGTTCAGTCTTCCTCTCAAGTTTGTTTTGCATGAAGTGGGGCAGAGGATGCCTTTTGAGGTGTCTATTCTCTAAATGTTAGTTTAACATTCTATTAACTGCTGTAGGACGCATCTCTGGTGGGAATGATGATAAATATAGCCATGCTACCTACATGCGCTTTCAGACAAAGGAGGATCTCTTGAAGTTCTATGAGAACCAATTCTACGTGGGAGTCCTTAGGGACCATGTGCTGCCTTACTGCCATGTATGCCCTAACATGTAAAGAACAAAATCCTTTGTGCCTTTTGATTTGTATTTGTTAGTTCTGCTGCAGATGGAATCCCGCCCCCTTCTTTAATTTCTATTCTTCTACATATTCTGAAACGTTTAGCATTACATGTTGACAGGAAATTATCAATGCCGATTTTGAGTCCGAAGTAGAAGATGATATACTGCCAATATTTCGAAAAGGAGAGGTTGAAACATATCCACTTACTTGAATCTCGTTAGAATTTTTGTACTTGCTATCTTAGAGTTGTTATTCCTTTTGTCCATCCAACTTATTTATGTTCTTATATACTTAATGCGGGATAGGCTAATCTTGAGACTTCTTCTAGAATAGAGTAATTGTTGATCCCCAACAGTGAGGCTTACACTCATTCTCATTAGTTGTTCAATCTTTAATGTGTATTATTTGGTGGTTTCCAGATTCTGCAAGAGACAGTCTTCTGAACTATTAATATTGTATTTCCATTTTTTCTCATCCAACCTATCTTTATTTTGCATGTCTTTCAGTGATTTTAGTGCTAGCGAGCATTAGGGAGTGACGGTAGGTTTTTGGTATAAACAAGAGATATTTGACTGTGTTTGGGTGGCAGGAGTTCAACTATGGCGTGGAGCTTTTACTTCTCATAGCATTTGTCAAGAGTTCTTTGGATGGTCCTGCTGAAGATGCTTTGCTTGCTCTGTCAAAGCTGATAACGGAGTTCCCATCCTTAATCGTTCAGGCTACTCTTGGTATTCCTTGAATGTTTTACTGATGATGTACTTATCTAGAGATTGTTTCCCAATTGACATGCTGCATTTTCTTGTTTAGGATAGAAGTCATAAGAAAACATAATCTGGAAAAAGAAAACTTGGAGTTCAGAGATATTTAATAACATGAAAGGATTGTTTTAATCCATTTACTTTCATTTATTCAATCACTGATCAGATACACATGTCCTAGCACCTCACAGAATTATCTCTCTTTTTCAGGTTCAATTTTTAATATTTCCAGCGTGGAATATACTCATGGTGTAGTAATACGGTTTCGCTCTTGTGAGCTCTCATCTTTTTCCTTTTAATTGCAATTTGAAAATATTTGCAACAACTAACTATGCATTTATCTATCAGCTGAAGCATTCCAGATGTTCATGAACAGTTCAGAATACAAAAATGTAAGGACACCCGATCTGTGGCAGGTCCTCCAATCCTGGAATCTCTATCTTTGCTACTTTATTTGTACAAAAACATATTTTAATGGAAGCACTTTCAAACTTAATTGTTCTTTAGCAGATAATTTGATATTATCTTTTATCGATTTAAGGTATTTAAAGCCTCTTGTAATTATATTTAAGTTGTGAGATAGATTATGCTTCAAAATACACATCCTATGCAATGGCCCCCAAATAATTGGTTTAATTGTATGAAGTTTAAAAGGAAGCTAGAAGTAGCATGGTCAAAATTTCATAACTTGATGATGATGATTCTAGTTTCTAAAATCTGAACGCTTTCCTTATTGAAAGCAGACATGGAGATCTAAATTTCAGCCAATCGTCCAAAAACATCTCTCTGTTCATTTTTCGGTTGATCCAGCGGGCACAGAGCTTATGTAGCAAAAATTCATCCCATTACCTGAGTTACATATGAGGCATTTAAACATCCTATTTTGGATATTGGCTGACTGTGGTGGTTTTGAAGATTCCTTTATTACATTACAATGCTCCCTCTTCCAAAGAGAACCAGCAGGTTAGCATTTAATTCACTGGAGATCCCTTTTTCTCCTAACATGATATGTGTTCTCATCAAGCACATTATTTAATGATTGGGAATATATTTGATTTCTTTTGCGTTACTTTGCTATTCTAACTGAACTCGAATTTTTCTCATCTAGTTGAATACACTACATAAAAACAGTTTTATTTGCGTGAAGAACATGCTATACATAGGGTACCTTGTATAAACTCAAAATCTTCTTGCCTTTAGGATCCAGTTACTCGAAGATCTTGTGGGGAAGCAAAATGAGTTGAGATATTCACACATTACAATATAATCTTGTGGTCCAGCCTTTCCCCGGACCCCGCGCATAGCGGGAGCTTAGTGCATCGGGCTGCCCTTTTTTTTTTTTTTTTACTGAAGTATGCACACTTGAGAAAGCAGAAAAAGAGAAGTTTTTTTTACTGAAATATGTTTATTATTAAAAAACTGCAGCTGAATTTTAATTCCGGCAGCAACTCATTTAGGGATATCCGCTAAATAATTTGCATCTTTTGTTTCTCATAAGAGAATATTGTAACAGGTACGAAACTACCAATTGCCTCATATCAAGATTGTCATCCGTCTGGGGATTCACCTTGAAATGCTAAAAAAAAAAAATGAAATGTTGGACTGCTTGGAGGACTTATTAATAGAATGTATCTTCTTACGATGTACCATAGTAAGCATTTGTTGTTTTTGCATTAGTATCATATGTATCCGATGGATCGAAAAGCCAGCTGGCTTCTTCACCATCACCAGTGTGGCTATTATTGCTTAATTTTTCTTTTAACCAGGCTTAGAATAGAAAATAAGGAAGAAAAATGTACCTTATTTGGCTGCTTTTGAGGCTAGCTAGTTGACTTCTTTGCACCAGCCGCAGTTTTTTATTTGAATGGACATATTTTAATAAACGTTGATTGGTTTAGCAATATTAGAAATTTGGCATGCTTCTCCCTTTTCACTATCTGTGGCCTACTTATTATGTGAAGTTGTTTAAGTTACGAAAGATATATGCTTTTAAGTTTTAAAGATTGCAGCTTTTGAATAACTAGATCAAGTTTGCCATAGAAAGAGCAGCTCCTGCAGTGTATAACTGAACTGAAAGTACAAAGAGAATTTTATACTATGTAAGTTATTTTTCTACGTGTGTGTGGCCCAATAGGTTTAAGGCCCATAATTAATATTTAATGAATGAGCAAATCTTATCCGTCCGATTGGTTACTTGATGGACGTATCAGATTAAATAAGAACCTCTATAAATTGGTCCTCTCCCCACCCATTAGGTTACCGTATTTTTCCTCTCTTCCATCACTAAAGTCGGTGGTAACGAAAGTTAAGGCAAGGGGCGAGAAACCAATTTCAATTAACGCTTTCGCTTCACGATGATGGCTTACGATTCAGGTATGTTTTCTTTCTGTAATGATTTTGTGTAAGATTATCATGTTCAAGATCCTGGTATTAATTAAGTTTATGCTTACATGTGGTATCATGAGCCTGGATTACTTGAACTGATAATCTTCATTAAAAATAATAAACTTTTGTGAATAAGTTGCTGTTTTGAAATTATGTATACCTACGGTAATTACGAAATCATGCCATACCTTTATTCAAAGCTATTGATTCTTGTAGATTTCTCTGTTTGTGGAAATCGATTGTATCAATGGATAATAAATTAATGAGAAAAGAGTCAAATAATTTGCAATTCTTTTATCTTACTTTTTGCCTTTGCTTTCCTACTGTTGGCCGTAAATATGCGATTCAGTTAAAGGAATTGAAGCAGAATTTGAAAGTTGGTGCAATTAAGGCTAACTACTTATGAATTATGATCATGATAATTGGCTAATAAAGAAGGAAAGTAACTAATGTTTGTACTGGGAATCTAAACCTGTGGGATTAAATTACTTCACAATCTCACCAGTAAAGTAACTGACCTTTGAAGTAGATATTCTGCCTCAACCTTCTAAACCCATCATGAATTGTTTTTTTTAAAAGTAATTTTCCATAAGTTGATTTAGAATTCATTACTGTTTTGCCTTGGCCACAAAGTAATTCGATTGGGCTATTAGTTGATAAAGTCAGTTATTATTTATTTTGTGTATGTGATTATGTTAAGATAATTTATTAGTCACCAAAGTGATCAAACTGAATTGTTTAAAATATTCACATGCATACATGTTTATTTTATGCGTGCAATTATGTTTATATAGTTTGTTAGTCACCAAAGTGGCCAAACTAGTATGTTCATAAAAAAATATGCATACATAAAATTATAGTTTATCCATGAAATTAATAAAATGCCTATATTTAAAAATTAGTGGATAAATTAATTTTCACTATTGCTAGAACTTAAGGATTTACCCAAAGGTGAATCAATTATTCTATGAATAGTGAATATGATGAGGTAAATTAATATTCTTAGTCAAATATATATTGTCTGTCCAAAGATGGCATATATATTTGGTTAAAAATATTTAATTACCTATTAAAGACTAAATGGCATTTAAATTATGATAGTGTATCGTAGTATTTACCCAAAGGAGAATTGCGATATGCTTTAACTGTTTTGTTGAATCCATATTGATTTGTGAGCATGTATTATCTATTTTGCAGCTATTCCTTTTCATTCGCTTGCTTCGTCTGTTACTGTGTTCAATGGATTGAACTTCTCTGAATGGCGTGAACAAGTCCAGTTCCACCTAGGTGTGATGGATCTTGACTTGGCTCTGCTGAATGATAAGTCTGCTGCCATTACTGATTCGAGCAGTGCGGACGAGAAGTCTTTCTATAAAGCATGGGAACGCTCTAACAGGCTAAGCCTTATGTTTATACGAATGAATATTGCCAACAACATTAGAAGTACTATTCCACAAACAGAAAGTGCCAGGGAATACCTAAAGTTTGTGGAAGAACGTTTTCGTTCTGCAGATAAGTCTCTCGCTGGTACACTAATGGCTGAACTCACGACCATGAAGTCTGATGGGTCGCGTAGTATGCAAAACCATATCATCGAGATGACTAACATTGCAGCAAGACTTCAGACCGTGGGGATGAAAGTGGATGATTCCTTCTTGGTTCAGTTTATTCTGAACTCGTTGCCTCCTGAGTATGGACCTTCTCAAATTAACTATAACACTATTAAGGATAAGTGGAATGTTAGTGAATTGTCCAGTATGCTTACTTAGGAGGAGTCAAGACTTAAGAAACAAGGGGGTCATTCAATTAACCTCATGGGTCAAGGAGCTAGTAAAGGACTTAAAGTGAAGGCCAACAAGTTCAAGAAGAAGAAAGCACATGCGAAAGCTCAACAGGATGTTAACAAGGAACATAAGGCAAATACGTGTCGTTTCTGTAACAAGGAATGACACTATCAGAAAGATTGTCTGAAACGTAAAGCTTGGTTATAAAAGAAAGGTACAATTAGTGCTTTTGTATGTTTCGAATCAAATTTAGTAGAAGTTCCCAATAATACTTGGTGGCTTGATTCTGGTGCAACTGCTCATGTATCTACTACGTTGTAGGGAATCCTTACGATCCAAAATACAAATCCAAATAAGGATTTCTTGTTCATGGGAAATTGTATGAAGGCTCCAATTGAAGGCATAGGGACTTATCGTTTGATCATGGAGACTGGACGTCACCTTGACCTATTACAGACTCTTTATGTACCTTCAGTTTCTAGGAATTTGATTTCTCTTTCAAGACTTGATATTTCTGGATTTGATTTAAAGTTTGGAAATGGATGTTTCAATTTATATAAGAATGCTATTTTTTATGGTTCTGGTTTTCTTAGTGATGGTTTATATAAATTGAAACTCGACGTTGGCTTTTCTGAATCCCTTCTTACTGTTCAACATAATGTTGGAATTAAACGTAGTTCACTAGATGAAAGTTCTGCTTACTTATGGCATAGACGTTTGGGTCATATATCCAAAGAAAGGTTAGAGAGATTAGTAAAGAATGAGATTCTTCCGAATCTAAATTTTACTGATCTTACTATATGTTTGGATTGCATTAGAGGAAACAAACCAGGCATAGTAAGAAAGGTGCCACAAGAAGCACCCAACTTCTTGAAATTATACACACCGATATTTGTGGACCCTTTGATGTTCCATCTTTTGGTGGAGAAAAATACTTTATCACTTTTATCGATGATTTTTCACGTTATGGATACATCTATTTGCTGAAAGAAATATCTCAAGCAACAAATGCTCTCAAGGTATTTGTTAATGAGGTTGAAAGGAAATTAGATATAAAGGTGAAAATCATTAGGTCAGATAGAGGTGGTGAATATTATGAAAAATATAATGAATCAGGACAATGTCCAGGTCCATTTGCAAAGTTCCTTGAGCAACGTGGCGTATGTGCACAGTATACTATGCCAGGAACACCTCAACAAAATGGTGTTGCAGAAAGGCGCAATTGAACACTTATGGATATGATTAGGAGCATGATAAGTAATTCCTCATTACCCAAATCATTGTGGATGTATGCTCTTAAAACCGCTGTATATTTATTAAACAGGGTTCCTAGTAAGGCAGTTCCAAAGACCCTTTTTAAACTGTGGACAGGAAGGAAACCTAGTTTAAGGCACCTGCATGTTTGGGGTTGCCCAGCGGAAGCTAGATATAATCCACAAGAAAAGAAATTAGATTCTCGAACAGTAAGTGGTTACTTTATTGGTTACCCAGAGAAATCTAAAGGGTATGTGTTTTACTGTCCAAACCATAGTTCGAGAATTGTTGAAGCCGGTAATGCAAGATTCATTGAGAATGGTGAAGTTAGTGGGAGTGTTGAAAAATAAAGTGTGGAAATTAAAGAGGTGAGGGAATATTCTATTACCCAGAAATGTGCCTACTTCCACACAAATACCAAATATTGTTCCAGTTGTTGAAGAACACTTTTGACAACACCGAGCAACATTTGGATGAAACACTTCATGAAGAAACTAACTCACAAATATCTGACACAAATGAACCACAAGAAATGCCATTAAGAAAATCTAAGAGTTAGAAAATCGGCTATTTTGGATGATTCCGTGGTTTATTTGCAAGAGTCAGATTTTGACATTGGTCTTAATAAGGATTCGGTTTCATTTTCACAAGCCATAGAAAGTAATGAGTCTGACAAATGGATTGATTCCATGAAGGAAGAGTTAAAATTCATGGAATACAATAAAGTCTGGGATCTTGTTGAATTGCCAGAAAGTTCTAAAAGAATCGGGTGTAGATGGGTCTTTAAGACTAAACGCGATTCAAATGGCAATATTGAGAGATACAAAGCCAGACTTGTTGACAAGGGTTATACTCAGAAAGGAGGCATTGATTATAAAGAGACTTTTTCACCGGTCTCAAAGAAAGACTCGTTAAGAATTATTATGGCTTTGGTGGCTCATTATGATTTAGAGTTACACCAAATGGATGTGAAAACGCCTTCTTAATGGAGATCTCGAGGAGGAAGTTTATATGGACCAACCAGAGGGTTTCGAAACTAAAGAAAAAGGTCAAATGGTGTGTAAACTGAAGAAGTCAATATATGGACTTAAAAAAGCCTCACGACAATGGTATATAAAGTTTAATGATACCATAACATCTTTTGGATTTGTGGAAAATACCGTTGATCGGTGTATATACGAAAAGATCAGTGGGAGCAAGTTTATATTTTTAGTCCTATATGTTGATGATATTCTACTTGCTGCTAATGGCATTGCGTGAGGCTAAAGATTTTCTCTCTAAGAATTTTGAAATGAAAGATATGGGTGAGGCATCCTATGTGATAGGAATAGAAATATTCCGTGATAGATCACAAGGATTATTGGGATTGTCTCAGAAAGGCTATATCGAAAGAATTCTAGAGAGATTTAATATGAACAATTGTTCAGCAGGAATTGTACCAATTCAAAAGGGGGACAAATTTAGTCTCATGGAATGCCCTAAGAATGATGTAGAGTGAAAAGAAATGGAATCAATTCCTTACTCTTCTATTGTTGGTAGTATGATGTATGCTCAGACTTGCACAAGACGGGATATTAATTTTGCGGTCGGAACGTTGGGAAGATATCAGAGTAGCCCAGGAATTTATCATTGGAAAGCTGCAAAGAAAGTTTTGAGGTACCTGAAAGGAACGAAGGATTATATGCTCATGTATAGGAGATCCAAGCATTTGGAAGTTGTTGGATACTCGTATTCAGATTTCGCTGGATGTATTGACACTAGAAAATCCACGTTTGGTTATTTGTTCCAATTAGCTGAAGGAGCAATATCGTGGAAGAGTGCCAAACAGTCTGTCATTGCTACATCCACGATGGAAGCAGAATTTGTGGCATGTTTTGAGGCCACAATTCATGCATTATGGATGCGAAACATTATTTCAGGACTTGGGGTTGTCGACACCATTACCAAGCCGGTGAAAATTTACTGTGATAATTCTGCAGCAGTATTCTTCTCCAAGAACGATAAGTACTCCAAAGGTGCCAAACATATGGAATTAAAGTACTTTACCGTCAAAGAGGAAGTTCAGAAACAAAGAGTGTCACTTGAGCATATTAGAACAAATCTCATGATTGCTGATCCGTTAACGAAAGGTTTACAACCAAAGATATTTAAAGAACATGTACATAGAATGGGTCTTGGCTATATTTTATGACTGATGTATTTATGATGTTTCGACACTCTGAGCTCATTTAAATATTTCTGATATACATTAATGGTTTCTTGTTTCTCATAATGGTGTGCACATTATTGTATTGAGATATTACAGGATAAGTCTCAAGGAGACATTATTGTGGACCATAATATTTTATAGCTCATGAACCTGATACAATAAATTACAAATGTTGTAGTATACGGAAGGGAGTATGTAGACAAATTATATATAACTGCCATAACTCACGTTTACTAGTTTATCGTATTGTGGTATTTATGATGGACATTATAAAAGAGATTTGTTTATGCGCAACTAATGGTTATATTATTAAATATTAATATTATGTGATTATTGGGCCAAGTGGGAGAATGTAAGTTATTTCCTACGTGTATATATGGCCCAATAAGATTAGGCCCATAATTAATATTTAATTAATGAGCAAATCTCATCCGTCCGATCGGTTACTTGATGGACGTATCGGATTAAATAAGAACCTCTATAAATTGGTCCTCTCCCCACCTATTAGGGTTACCGTATTTTTTTCTTTCTTCCATCACTAAAGGCGGGTGGTAACGTAAAGTTAGGGCAAAGGGTGAGAAATCAATTCACCGATTAACGCTTCCGCTTCAAAATAATGGATTCCGCTTCACGTATGTTTTCTACGACGATTACATGTAAGATTATCATGTTCAAGATCCTGGTATAAATTAAAGTTTATGCTTACATGTGCTGCATGCGCTGATGTATGTATACGGTCGAAACCGAAAAGCTCGATTTCAAGGACTTAACGGTACCCCGGGCTCGAATTCGGGCAGCATAAAGTAAAGACCAGATCGGACTGGAAAATGCATACCTCGAGGGAGCAAATCGGAGACCGTCATGATCCACCTCGAGGGCAGTACAATTGGCACTCAAGAAAGAGCAGAAATTTCTCAAGGACACGTGGATCAGGGCATAAATTATGGGATAAGATTTGTACGAAATAGTACGAGTCCGTACTAGGTTGTTATACATTTGTACCAATAGAATTCTTAACCATAATTGGAATGTACCATGTTAGGATTTTACCCTCCTATATAAAGGGGACCCCAATCATTTGTAAAGATATCTCATTCACCGCAATAGAACATTCTACTCTACTTTTCTCGTTTACTGTGCTCCACAATTGTTCTTCAGCTTTATTGCTTTTACTTTACTGTTCATACTTTATTTGCTCTTAACTCACCTCGAGGCTCCCGAGAAAATCGAGCTCGAGGTCCCCGTTGCTCTAACAACACTGGTTTGGTTCATGAATTTTTCTTACTTAAACCTAATATTACTTGCATATTCAGTAGTATTGGAATAAATCACATATCTTTAAAACCAAAAATCACCTTTAATTGTTGCACACATTTTTCGAGGCAAACAGTTTGGCGCCCACCATGGGGCTAAAGATAATTATGATTATTTTAGTGCTAGTTTTCTTATAACACACATTATTCTTCACACTTTTTCTTGTCAAAGATTTTTTGCTTTCAGGCTAAGATATGTCTAGCTCAGCAAAAAGCACTCGTGCATGGAAATGACAGTCTCGGATCTCATGGAGAAAACAATGCAACAGCTGCGGGGACCGGTGTGCCACCGCTAAACCCTGGGGTAGCACCAGTGCCAAACCCTGTCGATGTTGGTTCACACATTGCCGTGAACGTCGATTTGGATATTGATGTCGAAGGAAGTGTACGCGGAGGGGATCAACCTGACGATCAAAGGACACAGGCTCAAGGAGAAAGAGAAGTTAGTCTGCAAGTGATTTTTGAGATGTTGCAAGCACAGCAAGTTGCTATCACCCAGTTACAGAGTCAGCAAAAGACTCCGAGCGTGGATGGGCCAGAAACCGCTCATCGTGTTGAGCCAACCCTGGAGAGATCAAGCAACAACGGCTCGGGAACTAAGCGCACCGTCATGAAAATGCTCGAGCAACTCACGAAGAGGATCGAGTCAGGAGAAAAAAGGATTGAGGATAACGATAAAAAGGTGGAAACATACAACTCGAGGGTCGACCAAATACCGGGAGCACCTCCGATTTTGAAAGGACTGGACTCGAAGAAGTTCGTGCAAAAACCATTTCCTCAGAGTGCGGCTCCAAAGCCCATCCCAAAGAAGTTTCGGATGCCAGACATCCCAAAATACGAAGGGACCACCGATCCCAACGAGCACATCACCACATAAACTTGTGGCATAAAAGGAAATGATTTGGAAGACGATGAGATTGAGTCCGTTTTGTTAAAAAAGTTTGGGGAAACTCTGTCTAAGGGTGCCATGATTTGGTACCATAACTTACTCCCGAACTCTATCGATTCGTTTGCCATGTTGGCAGACTCATTTGTAAAGGCACATGTCGGTGCCATAAAAATCTCAACAAGGAAGTCCGATGTATTCAAAATAAAGCAAAGGGAGAACGAGATGCTGAGGGAATTTGTCTCCCGCTTCCAGTCAGAGCGGATGGAGTTACCACTGGTCTCCGATGATTGGGCCGTACAAGCCTTCACTTAGGGTCTAAATGAGCGGAGTTCGAAAGCTTCGAAGCAGCTGAAGCAGAACTTGATCGAGTATCCCACCGTGACTTGGGCGGATGTGCATAACAGGTACCAATCAAAAATTAGGGTCGAGGATGATCAGTTGGGAGCCCCCTCGGGCTCAGTTTGTCCAAGCAGGTTACTGGAAAAGGAGGCAGGAAATACAGGCAGGGGGTCAAGGTACAATAAGGAAAGATATCAGCCATACGTCGAGGATCGAAGGAACATTTCAAGGCGTAACATACCTCGAAATGATCCAAGAGCAGATCAAAGTCAAAGTTCCCGGGGACTCGTGAGCAAAACTGGGTTTGATAGGCACTTGGGACTGGCAGAGGCACCCCGATTGTCGGAGTACAACTTCAGCATCAATTCCTCGGGTATCGTCTCAGCCATCGGCAAAATTAGAGATACTAGATGGCCCAAGCCTATACATACCAATCCTTCTCAGAGGAACCCCAACTTGATGTGCAAGTATCATGGTACTCATGGGCATCAGACCGAGGATTGCAGGCAGCTTAGAGAGGAGGTAGCCCGGTTGTTCAACGAGGGGCATCTTCGTGAATTTCTCAGCGATCGGGCCAAGAACCATTTCCGAAAAAGAGATGTAAACAGGAAGAAGGAACCTGAAGAACCTCAACATGTCATCCACATGATCATCGGTGGAGTCGACGTCCCACAGGGAGCCATATTCAAACGTACCAAAGTATCCATCACCAGGGAGAAGCGGACTCGGGACTACATGCCCGAGGACACCCTCATATTCAGCGAGGAAGACATCGAGGCCTTATCTCAGCCTCACAACGATGCACTGGTATGTTCTATCCTTTTAAATAAAGTTCAAGTTAAACGTGTTCTCGTGGATCCAGGTAGTTCGGAGAATATAATCAGGTTGAGGGTCGTGGAGCAGCTCGGGTTGCTCGATCAAATCATACCTGCATCTCGAGTCTTGAATGGCTTCAACATGGCGAGTGAAACGACGAAGGGAGAAATCATCCTCCCAGTCAGCGTGGCCGGAACCATACAAGATACCAAATTTCATATCACCGAAGGTGACATGAGGTATAATGCTTTGCTTGGAAGGCCGTGGATCCATAGCATGAGAGCGGTGCTATCGACCCTTCATCAAATGATGAAGTTCCCAACAAAGGATGGCGTGAAAACAGTATATGGAGAGCATCATGCAGCTAAGGAGATGTTTGGAGTACACGACATGGCACCGGTATCGACACCATCCACACTGAAGAAGTCAAAGGACAAACAGGTGCCCAAATAGCAATCACAACTCATACCCTCGGTTGAGCCCGAGGGGACAAGTGATCGATGAGCAGGAGGTCGAGGACAAAGAAGAAGATTTCCTCATCCCCCGAGCCTTCGCTGCCCCCAAGGAATCGGATGCGACAAAGTCCACGGTCGAAGAACTTGAGCAGGCCGTATTGATCGAGCATCTTCCAAAACGAAAGGTATACCTGGGGACGGGGTTAACCCTCGAACTCAGGAAAAAACTCATTCAATTTCTTATTAATAACATCGATTGTTTCGTCTGGTCCCACTTAGATATGATAGGGATCCCACCGGAGATAACTACCCATCGACTAAGTGTCGATCCTAGATTTAAACTGGTAAATCAAAAGAGGAGACCTCAGTCCGAGGTAAAGCATGCATTCATCAAAAAAGAGGTAACCAAACTTCTCAAGATAGGATCCATTAGGGAAGTAAAATATCCCGAATGGCTAGCTAACGTAGTGGTAGTCCCTAAAAAGGGGAATAAACTTAGAATATGTGTAGACTACAAAGATTTGAACAAAGCATGCCCTAAATATTCTTTCCCATTGCCCAACATCGATCGTTTGATAGATGCTACGGCCAGCCACGAGATCCTTACTTTTCTCGATGCCTACTCTGGGTACAACCAAATTCAAATGAACCCGGAGGACCAAGAAAAGACTTCGTTCATCACGAAGTATGGTACGTATTGTTATAATGTAATGCCCTTCGGGCTAAAAAATGCAGGAGCCACATATCAACGCCTAGTTAATAAGATGTTCGAACATCAAATAGGCAAATCCATGGAAGTTTATATTGATGACATGCTAGTTAAGTCCCTGCGCGCAGAGGACCATTTGACCCATTTGTAGGTGACGTTTGATATCCTAAGAAAGTACAACATGAAGCTCAACCCCGAGGAATGCGCCTTTAGAATCGGCTCAAGCAAGTTCTTGGGCTTCATGGTGTCGAACAGGGGTATCGAGATCAACAAGGATAAAATCAAAGCCATCGAGGAAAGTCAGTCTCAACACTCGAGACCCAAACGAAGGGAAACTAGGCCCCAATTGGGAAGGACCGTGCCGAGTCCTGGGAGTCGTAGGGAAAGGATCCTACAAACTCAGTACAGTGGAAGGCGAGCAACTA
Source organism: Nicotiana attenuata (assembly GCF_001879085.1). Lineage (NCBI taxonomy): Eukaryota > Viridiplantae > Streptophyta > Magnoliopsida > Solanales > Solanaceae > Nicotiana > Nicotiana attenuata. The sequence goes on along the minus strand of NW_017671268.1, from coordinate 269,319 downwards.
CCAAACAATTGGAACGTATTGTTTCTCAAACGCTATTACTGCCGAACATGAAGACCTTGGATTTTAAAGCATGCGTTGCAGTCTTTTTCCCTTGGATCGGGTTTTATCCCAAATGGGTTTTACTGGCAAGGTTTTTAACGAGGCAACACCTATATGCTACCTAAGGAATATTCAACAAGTATTCAAGGCTTCTTTTCAATCAACCTCGAACACTGGGGGGCATCACCCTCGGAGGACGCATTCTCGAAGAAAGCGTTTCATGCCAAGGAGGACCTCGAATAAGGTAATGTTGTAATGGGCCAAACGATCAAATGAACTGTGTCCATGTAGAATAGTCGAGCCCCCAGCGGCAAAACATGTACACACGTATCAATTATTTGAAGAAGCATTCTTATTATATCGAAACACCTTGTGCCTCAAAGAAGTCTACTATTTTCACATTTAACGGCTCAAGGGCCAAAACACCGAATGCACCCGAATACTCGGGGACTGTCATTAACAATTGACACATCGAGTTATCGGACACTCGAACTTATAAGACCTCAAAGAGGCACACTCGAACATATAAGACCTCAAAGAGTCACACTCGAGCTCACAAGACCTCAAAGAGGCATCCCCTCGATATTAAGGCCAAGGCCATCACACTCGGGGACTAAAGGCTATGGCGATATGAAAGACTACGGTCATATGAAAAGGCTACGGCCGAAATAATGTGGCTCGGAGACGTCCGACTTCCGCCATAAAACTAAAAGGCCTTCATATACTTCGAAAAAACCGGTTAAATTAGGCTACCCTCGGCAAAAGGAAATTATAAGGGGCTTCGATATAATCAGCCCTCGAATATTGCGAAGGCTTGGATAACATCAGCCTTCGGAAAAACCTCAAGAGGTATTCGATTAACATTGCATATCAAATTACAAACGAGGTTCCAATCAATCGAACCTTCAGAAAACCCAAACGGGTAAAAAAAACACATGCCAAGGCATACAAAATTTTCACCAAGTCTTTTAGCCAAAAAGAGGGGAAAATCCATTTTGGAGGCCGAATCGCCCTAACTTAAAGAGCCTAAGGGCTGATGTATAAGAGCCTAAGGGCCAATATAAAGAAGCCTAAGGGCTAACTTTATTTCGAGTTCGAGCAAGTACTCACTCGACCACCAAGCCCAAGGGCTACCCGAGTTCGAGAAAGTTCTTACTCGGGGACTATCCACGAAGCCTAAGGGCTAACTTTATTTTGAGTTAGTGCAAGTACTCACTCGACCACTAAGCCCGAGGGCTACCCAAGCTTGAGAAAATCCTCTCTCAGGGACTATCCACGAAGTCTAAGGGACAACTTTATGTCAGACTCGAGACCTTGCTCTCGCTCAACTCGGACCCAAGAATTCCTACTCACATCAATTTAAGCTTAGCTCAAGGGCTAACGAAGGCCTCAAGGAGTAATACGCTGATCGGTTAGAAACCCAAGGGTCGTCATACCAGAACTCGAACCGGTCATTTAAATTATGAAATCGAATTTTCAACAAATATGAACAAGATTCAATACAAGCCAAAGACGAGACAAAGTTAAAATCCTTTTTTATTTCCAAGAGATAGTTACAAAATATTTACAACGCCCACGAAGGGTCCTTACACAGGAACAAGGAAGCAAAAACAAAGCCAAGAACCTAATCTACTTTTAGGGACACATCCTCGAGAGCGGCGCCTTCGGGAACCTCCTCCGAGACAGCAATAGATGAAGAAAAGTCTATAGCCTATCAAGAAGCAAAAGCTTTTAACAAGCGGAGAAAATTGTGGCTTGGTGAAAAACTTGGTAAGTATGGGTCTTGTCAGCACAACTATTCTAAAGCCACTCCCCGAGACGTTATACCAGTGTGGGATGCAAAAGTTAGTAGATGATAGTACCACCTCACTCCATGGAAAGCAGAAGGAATGAAGTGCCACACCAGGATTCAAGATAAGAGAGATGAGCGATAGGGAAAAGGTCACATATCTCTTAATACGGGAAGGGTTTTGCACCTTTTTTTTGTTGTTTCGAATCGAAGCTTCGAAAAGAAAAGCCTTAGCGTAACTGCTAAAGTTGCTGCCATGTGACCAGGAGTTTGCAGGTTTTGAATCATGGAAGCAGATGATTAGATGAAAAAATAAAGAGGGGAAAGAACCAGAGTAAAAATGATGAATGAACACAGTATTTGTTCAAATTGGATAGCCTCGTATTTATAGACAGACGGTGAAAGGCGATGACGATTTTGGCGGCGCAAGTGGACGACCAACACTGATACGCATTTGATGTTCCGGGGAAGAGCATTTACATAACATTTCTGGTCATTTCAAGCGCCACATCACAGGTATGATGTCATCCTAAAAGGCTCAGGAAAATCGAGGTCCCAATCATTTCTTACGCTAAGAAACGCGGGGCCAAAACGGATGGAGGTCAAGAAAATAGGGGCCAAGACCTCATTCTCATTCAACTCAGGTCCGAGGGTTGCGTCATTACAAGCTCGATCTAAGCTCAAGAATTACCTAAGACCTCAAGAGGCATCATGTTAGTCAGTAAAGAACCTAAGGGTTCATCGTGTTCTAAGTTCGAACCAACACTCAGGATGATAATTTGGGTTGTACAAGCTAATTTTCTATAAATAAAGGAAAACGAAATTCATCACAAACCAAGGTCGAAACAAAAGTTCCTTTGTATTCACAAAGCACATTTACAAAACTCCCCCTAGAGCCCTTACATAAAATAAAGAAATTAATGAAGACCTAGTCTATTGTCGGGGCCGCTCGATCGGAGGTAGCATCCACCGGAACTACATCTTCGGTGGTCTGGCCTTCGGCAGCCTGATCTTCGGGGGCATGTTCCTCCTCGGGAACTTCATCTTCGTCCTCCCCACTCTCGAAGCCATTGACAGAATCTTCATCAGTAGAAAGCAATGCAGCTGCCTCTTTTTCCAAAGCCTTTACCTTCTCAATTTCTGCAGAAAGGTCAAAGCCTTTGTAATGCACTTCCTCGAGAGTTTTCTTTCGAGATTCCAGCCGAGCATGATTGACAGCGCAGGATAACTTAAGCTCAGCTGCAGCAGATATCTCCCTAACCCGAGCATTGGCAGCTGCAGCATCAGTTCGATATGAAGACACGAACGCATCGGCTTCGGACTTAACCTTAGACAACTCAGCGACCGTCTTAGCATGAAGCTCCATATATTTACGACCCTCCTCTTTTGCACTCCGAAGCTGGATCTCGGCAGAAGCCAGCTGTTCTCGAAGGCTGTCTTTTTCGGAGGCCAAGCGATCCATACTTTGCTTCCACTCGAGGGTTACAACCTCTTTGGTCTTGAGCTCCTCCCGAAGTTGCTCCGCCAAGTCGGCTTTCTCCTGGAACTGCAAGGGTGGAACATTAGACGCCAAAACAAACAAGTACAAAATGCGCCCACAAAGGCTATATTACCTTTTCAACGAGCTCGGCCTGCTCTTGGGCAGCTTTCGCCGAACTTGCTCGAAGATCATTAAGTTCACCCTCTCTTTCGGCATAGAGAGCCTTGAATCCATCTATCTCTGACATAAGCTTCCTGAGCTCGTCTTCACATCGGGCAGCTCAGCTCGAGACTTGGAAACAGCTTGAGGGAAGAGCATCGCAGACTAAAGGAAGGAGGTCAGAAAAGCAGGAACCTAACTCTAAATGTAGTTACCAAGTCAAAGTTTATCTGCTTTCTAAGCTTCTCGGCCTCTTCAAGGATGAACGAGGCATCTAGGTAGGGACCCTACTCGATCCCGGCAAGGCATTCGCCAAAAATGTCATTCTCCCCGTGGGATGTTCCCACATCAGGAGTCTTCATATCTTGGGCATCTCGTATTTTGCCCTCAGAAAATGATGGGCCTGGTGGAGAGTCGTCCACGTCAATCACCCTGAGCGGCTCAATCGGGGCCTTATCCCGCCTTCGAAGAACCTCAGGCTTGGGTTCTCTAAGCTCATCGAACAAGTGCCCTTCAGAACGGGGCGCTTTCTTGCCACTAGTCGATTCAAGAACCTTGCTCAAGCTCCCCCCGGGTTACCTCCTCAGCTTGAGGTTGAACCGCTTCGGTGGCCTCCGGCTCAGCAGCCTTTGAAAGATCGGTGCCTCCTCCTCTTTGAGTTATTAACGGGTGAACGTCTTCGCCCTCGGCCTCATCTCTCTCTTCGTCCTCAGCACGAAGACGTGCAACAATTTCTGGAGTCAAGGCCACTGTATCGGCCCTAGGTTTTTGAAGCTTGGCCTTTTTCGGCTTCGGGGACTTCGCCAGCGACCTTTTCCTTCTTTTCATGTCCTTGGAGGGTTTCTGGGTCTCTCCCTCGCCAGGTGGGGGCGGCCTCATCGAAACAACATCTCCGAGGCCTGCACAAGCATAAAGTTAAATGTAATGCTGAGGAGTATTTCACTAAGGGAATTAAATATGCAAATAATAAGGACTCACCGTGGTTTTTGGCCTCCCGTCGGCCTTTGGCCAAATCACGCCAGATGCGCTCGGCATATGTGGAAGTGGAAGCTAGTTGCCGAACCCCGCCCAGGAGGTCCACAATCGCACCTGGATACCAATCAATGGCTGAATCACAAAAAGGGAGTTAGTTAAAAGGAAAGGGGAAATGTTTACGTAATGAAACATGATCGATAGGTCTATACTTACGCTTCGTATTCCATTCCTCGGGGAACGACATCTTTTTAGCGGGAATCAGGTCGGAGGTCCTGACTTGAACGAAGCGGATCATCCACCCTCGGTCTTTATCCTCATTGATGCTAGCGAAGAAATACTTCGGAGATCGACGCTGCAATTTTATCAGACCACCTCGATAGAGAAGAGGGCTGTATAGTCTGATCAGATGGTCGAGGGTAAAAGACATCCCCTCGACCTTGCTCGAAAAGTACCTAATGAGGTGAACAATCCGCCAGAAGGAAGGATATATTTGGCCGAGTTTTACTTGGTATTGTTGACAGAAATCGAGGATCATTGGGTCTAGAAAGGGCAAAGAAGGATCTACGGGACCTAAGGTGAATGGGTATGTGTATACGCTTAGGTACCCTGCTTTGTGAGTGGTAGTATCCTTATCAGGTGAAGGGATCTCCACGTGCACTTTATCTCCCTAATGGCAATCTGCCTTCACTTGTTTGAGTTCGGTTATTAAGCTAATATACCGAGACATGGGTTCACATCGCCCTGGAATCGAAGCAGGCTTGTCGACCTTGAAATCGGAAGACGTATCACAAAGCCCGAGGGTACACTCCTCAATGCGAAGAGGTACCACCATTTTATTCTTCAATGAGCATGAATACGAAGAGGCCTTCTCTTTTTGTGGAACTGTCTTCGAAGTTTTTGCCATTTTTGTGAAAATTCAGAAGAAGGAGAAGAAGCCCGTTAAGAAATGGGCACAAGGAAGTGCAGAGATGGTTTGATGATATTGTAAAAGTTAAAGTTTGAAGAATGAAGGATTGAAGTATTTATAGAGGCTGTCTAAGCGTGCTGGAGAAGCTAAACAGACGACCAATAAGCCGTCTTTCATTAAAGGCTTTTCGAAAATTGTATAGGCGTAACTATTGCGTGACTTTTCAGTCACACGGGCCACTGACCTCACTAGACTGACATCATTATTGGGACATCGAAGGGGCAAGAATCAGATCGTTTCTTATCTTTTCATTATAAGAAACGCTGGGACTATCTGTATACGGTCGAAACCGGAGAGCTCGATTTCGAGGACTTAACGGTACCCCGAGCTCGAATTCGGGCAGCACAAAGTAAAGACCAGATCAGACTGGAAAATGCATACCTCGAGGGAGCAAATCGGAGACCTTCATGATCCACCTCGAGGGCAGTACAATTTCGATGGCACTCAAGAAAGAGCAGGAATTTCTCAAGGACATGTGGATCAGGGCATAAATTATGGGATAAGATTTGTACGAAATAGTACGAGTCCGTACTAGGTTGTTATAAAGCTGTACCAATAGAATTCTTTAACATAATTGGGAATGTACCATATTTGGGATTTCCCCTCCTATATAAAGGGGACCCCAAACATTTGTAAAGATATTTTACTCACTGCAATAGAACATTATACTCTGCTTTTCTTGTTTACTGTGCTCCATAATTGTTCTTCAGCTTTATTGCTTTTACTTTATTGTTCATACTTTATTTGCTCTTAACTCACCTCGATGCTCCCGAGAAAATCGAGCTCGAGGTCCCCGTTGCTCTAACAACACTGGTTTGGTTCATCAATTCTTCATACTTAAACCTAATATTACTTGTATATTCAGTAGTATTGGAATAAATCACATATCTTTAAAACTACAAATCACCATTAATTGTTGCACACATTTTTCGAGGTAAACAATGTATATGAGTTAAAATCCTTTCTTTTTACCATTCAATGAACCAAAAGTAGAAATGTCAATCCATTATATACTAATACTACACGAATAAAATAGTTGGTGCATGTCACTCGTTGTGAGAAGAAATCGATAATGGCAGCTGGTCTCTCTTACGAAGAAGAAGAAGAAGGACTAGGTTTTCAAACAACTGAGAACATTTCGGATACTTCTAGGTCAACAACACTTTGGACTTACCTTATTTGGTCTCTCCACGTGCTCTCATCTCAACGGCTGTGCAAAAAATATGATAGATTAATTAATAACCATTCAGATGAAGAACACCACAGCTTATTATACAACTACACAACACTGGATCCCAAACTTTAAAATCTGTCACAAGGGATATGTACATAGCAAAAGAATATTCTTCAGTTAGATTTTGTTATTAGCTAGCAAATAGGATTTAGACACATGTATAGGTGGTTATTTTGGTTCTTTTATTCTTTCATAGAATAGTTCTATATATAGATTGTCTCCGTTCAGAATAAATACATAGAAAATTTCCACAAAATTATTTCATTTCTTTTACACTCTTTCATGGTGTCACGACCCAAACTTATGGGCCGCAACGGGCACCCGGTACCTTACTCAACCGAGTACCAACATAACGTATCTTTCTTATTACATCATCATAGATAAGTGGGCCGGACATCAGGGATTATCCGGCATAGGACAACCCAACCTGATATAGAAACTCATACATGTCACATACAGGCCTATAAGGCCAATGTGATCCATTATATACTTAAAATATAGGCTGACAAGACCATACAATTATCCATATACATGACATCTGTCTACAAGCCTCTAAGAATACATAATATCATAAAGGTCGGGACAGGGCCTTGCCATACCAAACAATACGCGTCTAAATCATACTGACCAAACAAGCAACTCCGGAGCAAATGGAGTGCACCAACATCTTCCCTGAGCTGATAGCCTACTTGGAGGACTCTCGACCTGTCTATCGGGACCTGCGGGCATGAAACGTAGCGTCCCCAGGCAAAAGGGACGTCAGTACGAATAATGTACCGAGTATGTAAGGCACATAAATAAGTACATAAAAGACACGGATGAAATATAGAGTAAATGACTCAACCTGTAAGTCTGGATAACTCTGTAAATCATGAAATACTTATAGTGTCATCCATATGCATATGAATGTCATGTCATGCATAGGTACATGTGTTCATAAAATCATCAAGCCTCTGAGGGCATCCCATCATATCATCTCGGCCACTGTTGGCAAAATCATCAACGCATACCAGCTGATAAGGTGGTGGTGCGTATATAACGCCATAACCTTTCCCATATCCCATACACACACACACACACACACACACACACACACACACACACACACACATATATATNATATATATATATATATATATATATATATATATATATATACGCGTATATAACGCCATCTGGTCATGGGTCAATATGTATTGTATAAATGTATGAAATGCATATGAAATACATTAATAAAATCTCTCGGTACGTCATAAGACCATTATGCCTATGATTAATATCATAGAATAAACTTTACCAACTTACGTATTTTTGAGACCCATGAACAGATGATAGAATAATAAAACTTATGGAAAATCACGAATATAAGCATCTCTAGCATTTCTACGAATAGAGTCATTTATGGAAGTTGTGCATTTGCTCGTTTCGTTTGTGTCGTATGGATCATGCCAAAAGAAAGAAGGGATGGCCTTAACATACTTGGACTAGGGAAAAATCCGTATGATATTCTTGAGAAGGATTGCAGCGTACTCCCTAGAATTGCAAAATCTCGTTGCTATTACGCAGTGTAACTTTGTATGAAAATTTTCCCAAAGTCCGTCACTTTGCCTAAGTAATTCTCGTTTCTTTGTCATCAATTAGAAGTCTTAGAGATTCTTTGAATGTAAAGCTTCATCCGTAAGCTTTTTTTGGCAAATTTATGCAATTCCCTCTTAGTTTATACATAATAATCCTTGTAGGCCACCAATTCCCCTGCACATGCCACATATCATATAAATGGATAGTCATCATTTGCGCTTTATATGGCTGCCACATAATTCTTAAGAATTATCCAAAATTATTATTCATTACCAATTCTTAATTAACTTGGTAATTCCCCGCTAATCTAATAATTAACCAATTATCCACATAATTAAGAATTATCTCAACTTACGTAAAATACTACTCACGTTTAACACACTTTATACACTTTACTATCACGGCCATGTGGTACCTTGTATGACACTAGTCCATAAATACGGGGTATTATAGCTTAGACCGTATTTTACCCCAAAATGTCAAATTTCGACGAAATTCATTTTCTTCGATTTGCTTACCCCTCTCACTTTCACGAATTTACTCACCACTTGTTTGAAATAGCACAATATTTATAATCTCACAATAATCTCATTCCCGAACTTACGTCGATTAACCTACGACGAAACTTTATCGTACGAAAATACGGGATGTAACATCTTATTTTCGAGCTTCCATTAATTTATTTATAACGCACTCACGTACGAAAACATGGGGTGTAACATAATTACCCCCTTTGGAATATTCGTCCTCAAATGTTTACTGATGCACTTATCATTCTCATAACCCATAGCTCTTGCGAATACTCTAATATTCTCTTTCCATGTAGACAACTGTTCTTGAATAAATCCAAAGTCCAAGGCATTCCCCCCTTTAAGCCTCTTCTCATACCACGACTTGTAGTCGGAATCCCTCTAATCTCGTAACTGTTGCTACCTTCTATCACGCAGCCTGTACAACTCAAACTTTATATGTGCGCCTATGCGATGCTTCTCTCCTCTTTCCTCCAGCTCTTAGCCAATCTCTAGGCCTCACTTTGTGAACTATATACAAAATTACGTCAAGATGTCCCTTTGGGCGTCATTAGCTTTACTTAATCTAAGTAGGACATACTATACCATAACTCTTACTTCGATTTATTGTTACTGAGGTCTGCGACCAAACTCCAGGTTACTCCTATTGCTTATCCTATATGCATAAAGCTAAGTCTTTTAACGCTTCTTCATTACTGTTCATCTTAAGAATGATGGTCTAATCTCATCTCGTACTTTGTATCTTTTCTCCATCCATTATTGTGACGACCCAAAGGGTCATCACCTGTTTTCCCTTTCATTCTGTGCTTCCGAGGCCTTGAAAACCTCATTTTTTACTTGCCTCGATTTGCATGCGCTGTCCGGGCGCGTAGCCGGAAAGCTTAAATATGAATTCTGTGTAAAAATTGATGAATTTTGATATTAATATGGTTAAAGTTGACTTTGGTCAACATTTTGGGTAAACGGACCCGGACCCCTGATTTGACGGTCTCGGAGGGTCCGTAGAAAAATATGGGACTCGGGCATATGCCCGGAGTCGAATTCCGAGATCCCAAGCCCGAGAAATGAATTTTTGTGTGAAATTATTTTCTGAAATTAATTAAGGAATGGAAAGGAAATTTGATAAGAAGACTATGGTATCGGGCTCGTATTTTGGTTCCGACGCCCGGTACAAGTCTTATATGTGATGTAAGCGCTTTCTGTAAAGTTTGGTTGGAAACGGACGTCGTTTGACGTGTTTCGGACTTAAAAATGGAAAATTTGTGTTTTATGAAAAGTTGGAAGAAATCATGTGATTTGAGGCTTGATTCTATGTATATGATGTTATTTTGGTGATTTGATCGCACGAGTAAGTCAGTAGGATGTTTTTGAGATTGTGTGCATATTTGGTTTGGAGCCCCGAGGGCTCGGGTGAGTTTTGGATAGGTGTCGAGTTGCATTTTGAGCCTTTGAAAAATCTGGTATCCTTCAGTTCTGCAGGCTTCGCAATTGCGAAGCCAGCTTTCGCAAAAACGAACTCGCAATTGCGAGCTTCCCATCGCAAATGCGATCCTTCACCTGGGCAGCAATCTTCGCAAATGCGAAGTAATTCATCGCAAATGCGATGCCTGCCCATGAGCCCAGCCTTCACAAATGCGAAGAGTTCAATCGCAAATGCGAACCTTCCACTTTTCTTCAAGTTCGCAAATGCGAACTAAAATCTCGTAATTCCCAGACCAGCTTGCGAACCCAGGTTCGCATTTCCCATATCTGAGGCCTGCAATTTTTCATACTTAGACGAATTTTCAACCCATTTCTTCATTCTTTCATACTCAAACACTCCATAGGCGATTTTCCAAGAAAACTTTCTTCCCCAAATCATTTGTAAGTCAATTTTTACTTAATCTCTTCAATCCTTTGCATCATTAAACATGTTTTCATCTTAAAATCAAGGATTTTCATGGGTGAAAATGGGGATTTTGGGTAGAACCTAGGTTTTCTTCCAATTGGGGAGTTGGACCTCAATTTGAGGTCCGATTTCAAAACAAATCATAGATATGAACTCGTGGGGGAATGGGCAACTGGGTTTTGGTTCGAACGTCGGGTTTTGACCACGTGGGCCCGGGGGCGTTTTGGGATATTTTGGGTAAAACTTTGGGAAATTCATTTTCATGCATCCAAATTGATTCAATTAGCATTTGTTGATACATTCAAGTAATTTGTGACTAGATTCGAGCGGTTTGGTGGTGAATTCGAGGGGTAAAGCTATACTAGAGGCTTGAGTTGAGTTTGGAGCATTTGAGGTAAGTGTTTGGTCTAACTTTGGCTTGAGGGAATAGGAGTAAAGTCTTATTTGTTAATAGCTATTTGTCGAGTATGGTGTATAGGCATAGTGACGAGTATCTATACACTGGTGTCGAGCATGACTGTGAGTCCTAATTTGCTAAATTATCGAATTTGTAATTGTTATTTATGAGGAATCGGTGGGAAATCTTTAACACTGAGCCAGTAATTGTTGAGACTAAGTGTGGATTTAATTGTGTTAAGTAGAAATTGAATGAGTTTGGTTGTAGCTGGATCTCCCTTGTCGGGATAGTTTATTGTATTACATTGCTCCCTTGCCGGGATAGTTATTATAACATCTTTATCCCTTGCCGGGATTATGTTGTGTATTGTGTTGAAAGAAATGGGATCGTGTGGCACGTCGACCACGAGTTATTATGAAATGGGATCGTGTGGCGCGCCGACCACGAGTTATTATGAAATGGGAACGTGTGGCACGCCGACCACGAGTTATTATGAAATGGGAACGTGTGGCACGCCGACCACGTGATATTATTATAATGGGAGCGTGTGGTACGCCTACCACGTGATGTAAGGAAATGGGATCGTGTTGCACGCCTGCAATGAGAGGAAATTGAAATAAGTGAAAGTGGGTTGTTAATCCTGATATTCTGTTTTATCTGCTTCCCCATAAGCATGTTTCCCCCTCCCAGCTTTAATTGCTTACTTTCCGCTATTATTTTGTTGTACATGTATATATATATCTGCACAGGTTTATCTGGTAGTCTGGTCTAGCCTCGTCACTACTTCGCCGGGGTTAGGCTAGGCACTTACCAGCATATGGGGTCGGTTGTGCTGATGCTACACTCTGTGCATCTTTTTGCACAGATCATAGTACCGGAGCAGCAGTTTTTGGACAGCAGTATGAGCATTTGGGAGCTGACTTCAGTCCAGAGATCCCGAGGTAGCCTTGCTGACGTCCGCATGGACCGGAGTCTCTTATATCCTTATTTCGTTTGTTGTCCTTGTGCCGGAACAAACAGTATTGTATTTTATTCAGACTCTGTTTTTAGTGTTCTATAGACGTTCGTGAGTTAGTGACTCCAGTCTTGGTTAGAGGTTGTAATTGAATTTCCGCACTTGTTTTCAGTTCATTTATATTTAAAACTTCCGCTTTCATATTAAATGTCTCATGGCCTTAGTATTGTCGATGTTGCCAAAAAGGTTAATAATTAATTGGCTTGCCTAGCTCCTAATAGTAGGCGCCATCACGACTCCCGACGGTGGGAAATCCGGGTCGTGACAATTATCGATTCACCTCAATGTTGATCTACAATCTTCCATTGATAACTTGAAACTTCTTACGTAATACATTGCCACTAGGGCTTATGCTATATCGAGGAATATTTGAAGTGATTTACCTGATCCACTTAGGGGAGATACTGTACTTCAATAATCGTATTTTATAGCATCCCAATGTGATTCACCTTACGTGGGTATTTTAATCCTGTATAATTCATGAAATTCTCTTCAAGTCATTACTCAATCGAAGGCCAAACGTCATCCTTTATCTATCACAATCACACCCTCATTCCACTCTAGATGCTATTAGTCTTTAGATTCCTTTGAGTTCATTCAGACTATACTGAACTTTCTATAACTTAGAGAAACCATTAGCTCTCTTGTTTTCATGGGCTTAATCTCGAGGACTTATCCATTCTCGTCAGCTTCGTACTCGCCCTTTCTCATCCTTACTCCTGTCATAAAACCTCGTCGCTTTACTATACTTTAGCTTACGACCTCTACGTATATATTTATACTATTCGCAACCTTCCTTCAACTTGCTTGCACCATAGATTCCCTTATGTTATTCTAGAACTTCAAGCGAGATATCACATCGTGTCTAACGCTTCTTTACTCTCATGGCTAGATCTCTCGGTACCTAGAAATCATAGGCTGGAAGATATGCCACTGACGACACCACTATCATTCCTAAATATTGAATCCCCGTGCTTCTAGCCTTCTATCCGAAGTATGGACTATTCTCAACCTTCTGCTTTTGAGTATCTCGTATGTTGTTCACCTTTACCTTACTTACTTTAAAGTCTCACATCACATCTTCTATCTCTTTCATGACCTCCCCTCCACATAGGTATGATTCACATCCACGTCTTGAACTTCTATTATAATACATGAACCTCTTTACACAATCTCGTGAGAGCTTCATACTAAGTTCTTATGAGGTTGGGAAACTTTTAACTGGCTTTGTCGTAGAGCCGTTATAGAATATGGCTACTATACTATCTCTCTTGTACCTCTGATATTAATAGTGATTCTGCAATGTTCTCAATCATGATGTCTATAACTTTCTGGGTCCAATAAGCAGACTCCTAATTTTACTTAGTTGATGTAACTCTTTAGTTTCCTTTTCCTTCTGATTAGCCTTTACGTAGGCTTAAGCTATCTTCCGATCTGCGGCTCCTGGTATTAGTGATTACTTTAGCCTTTCATGGGCGCTATGGAATATCCATGATACAATCTTCTAACAATTCAATCCTTTGTCTATGACCTGGACTCAATTTTTTCTTTTACTTATACCGGAGTCTTCTACGGCTGTATGACTGTCAACATATATGCTGCATGGATAATAATCCGAAATCTTAAGTGCGTTCATAACGTAACTAGCTCTAGATCATTGATCAAATAATTCCTTTCTTTCCATCTCAGCTTTCTTCAAACGTAAGCAATTACTCTTCTTGGTCTTTTTGCCCCCTTGTTGCGTGCATACTTAGCTTATCTTAGTTCCTACGCATGCCAAAATTTTTGTGCAACTCATATGGTCTCGAATATTAGTTTTAGTTTTACTCCCTGTTCATTAGCCATGGTAGGTGCCACTTTCTTATGAAGTGCATACAATGTTTTTGTGAGGCTGTTGTTACAAGACCATTTCCTCTTTCGGTCACTGTGTTTAGGTTGAAGCATTCTTCCTTATTTCCTCAGCTAGTCTTTCATTGTAGTACTTAAGGAGGACCTTCTGACTCTTGTAAAGCTGTAAGCTTATTACATTGTATACTCGACGGACCTTTTGATGTCCTTCCTTGCCTATAATTATCCGTAGTTACTTACCTCCACACCTTTGTGCTTGTAGGGTTGCTTCTGAACTGATATTTTGACTGTCTTCTCGGTGGCACTCTCTTTTATTCCCGTAACATTCATACGGTACCTTTAACTACCCTAACTCCTATCTGAATATATCTCAAGGGTCACGATGTCATATCTGCGAGACTGAGTTCCCCATGTTGGGGTCCACTCTATTTATTTTGCACGATCTATTGATTTTTCTGTATCCTCTTATCTAGCCATAACTAGGCTCTTCCTAAATCGACTACTAACTACTCGTTGACCCATTCTCATATCAATATTCCGCGTAATCTTTCTTGGGCTATTTCCTTTGTCTTAACTTACGTCTCGCACTGGCTCCTTATCTGTTAATAACATCTCGGGCAGGAACCCTTACTTACTCTCCTTGACGTCTTGTTTGCATAATATTCTGGAATCGTAGCATATCTGTAGGATTTGAAAAAGTGCAATCTCATCCCTTTTCTCATTTTTATTGTATTCTTCCTTTATCATTCCATAGTAACTAGAACTACTTAATTCTTACTTAATGCCACATCACTCCATATTCCCCCCTTTAGGGGAGTACTAAGGTTGGAGCTACGACAATCTACCTATAGATGTTTTACCTCTTCCTCCTTGGCGTCCCTTCACATCATCGATGGCCCTTACTCACCTTGCGGTAATCCTTCTGTACCAAGGATAATAAAATTCCTTACTCGCGAGGGTGACACTTAGTATAATTGGCACCTACAATCCCTTAAGCTTAACTTTGTTCACATTGCTTGCTTTAGGGAAGCGTCTTCCTGAATGGCCATTCTCTGAATTTCTCATGACTCTTCTTCTGTTGTCCATTCTATTATTGCCGGAACGCAATCTGAAATTCTCATGATGTCGACCATTATCAAATCACTCAATCCCTAATTCTTATTTAGTTTATCTTGTTCACCAATCCATACTGATTTCTATTACTCTGGGTCTAACTTTTCCTTCTGGTAATCACGTTAGAGTCAAGAACTTATTTCTCAAAATAAGGATATGACTTTATGGCCTATACTCTTTTGTTGTCTCAAGGCCTGTCACCTCTCGTCTTTTCCTTCACTTGACTATAGACTCTGCAATACTATCATTTTTTTGATCTACCGTTGTCATCCATGTATCGCATCTTACTCATAATGCTTCATTAACTCTCTTCTTATTTCTCGCTAACATTTATGTCTATCACTTTATTCTGAAAACTTGAACAAGATATTCTTTTGCTTTTATCTCCCCTTGCTCCATCTACTGGCTCTTCGGGTTGACTAACATTTTTCTTTACTAGGGACGGGAGCCACACTAAGATAATATTTATCCCTTCAAGGTTTCCAGTGCCTATCTTTGTAGTACTCATATCTAGCTGCACTATTTTAGAGTGCACCATATGGGTGTCTCGCAAGAAGATCTACTAGCACATTTGCAATGTCCTTTGGAAATGCAAACAAACCATCTACCATTTTGGGTTACTCTAACCTCAGCCGAATCCTGATATCCATCCTTCTCTTATACTACTTCTGTTAGCCCCCATAGGGCATAAATGAGATGGGTGTAGTCAATTGTGCATACCTCTGTTATTGTAGAAGGTAACTCAAAATGCTTATATCTCTTTTCCTGAATTGTAGATAATGTTCATCTCTACTAACTAGGTACCTCGTACCCTTCTTCACCTTGCTTCTTTTACTTGTTGAAACTTGTACCTTCTGATTCTTTCATTGCTTTTCACCATAGGGGTGGATAGATATTCTTGCCTTAAGGTACCTTATCAAGAGGCTTACACGTCTTAGTACACACATGATCTACTAAAGACCTTATATTTACTCATCATAAGCATGATCCAAATTCGAGCTCCTCTAATTCAACTCTTCCACAGCCGCATTCAATCCCTCACCAACCATCTTTCTAGGTATAGGCATCATCGTATTATAAATAAGATAGAGTTTAGGGAATTGAGTTCTTACAACTGAGCTCTACCTCACGATCTAGCGTAAGAAGAAAGAGGGACAGGCCTCAATGCCCTGCAGCCTCCTGCTTATTAGTGTGGTGCACAACACACCCATAAACAAGACTCTACTAGACACGACTTGTAGACTCCCTAGGACAGAACTGCTCTGATACCACTTTTGTCTCGACCCAAACCTATGGGCCGCAACGGGCACCCGGTACCTTACTCAACCGAGTACTAACAGAATGTATCTTTCTTATTACATCATCATATGTAAGAGGGCCGGAAGGGGCGTCATGCAATAACCAGAGTAAACATCAGGGAATACCCGACATAGGACAACCCAACCTGATATAGAAACTATACCTGTCACATACGGGCCTATAAGGCTAATATGATCCATTATATACTTAAAATATAGGCCGACAAGACCATACAATTATCCGTATACATGACATCTGTCTACAAGCCTCTAAGAATACATAATATCATAAAGGTCGGGACAGGGCCCCGCCATACCACACAATACGCGTCTAAATCATACTGACCAAACAAGCAACTCCGAAGCAAATGGAGCGCACCAACATCTTCCACTGAGCTGATAGCCTACTTGGAGGACTCTCGACCTGTCTATCGGGACCTGCGGGCATGAAACGCAGCGTCCCCAGGCAAAAGGGACGTTAGTATGAATAATGTACCGAGTATGTAAGGCACATAAATAAGTACATAAAGGCATGGATGAAATATAGAGTAAATGACTCAACCACTAAGTCTGGATAACTCTGTAAATCATGAAATACTTATAGTGTCATGCATATGCGTATAAATGTCATGTCGTGCATAGGTACATGTGTTCATAACATCATCAAGCCTCTGAGGGCATCCCATCATATCATCTCGGCCACTGTGGGCAAAATCATCAACGTATACCAACTGATCAGGTGGTGGTGCGTATATAACGCCATAACCTTTCCCATATATATGCGTATATAACACCATCTGGTCATGAATCAAGGTGCATTGTATAAATGCATATGAAATACATTAATAAAATCTCTCGGTACGTCATAAGACCATTATGCCTCTGATTAATATCATGAAATAAACTTTACCAACTTACGTATTTTTGAGACCCATGAACAGATGATAGAATAATAAGACTTATGGGAAATCAAGAATATAAGCATCTCTAGCATTTTTACGAATAGAGTCATTTATGGAAGTCGTGCATTTGCTCGTTTCGTTTGTGTCGTATGGATCATGCCAAAAGAAAGAAGGGATAGCCTTAACATACCTGGAGTAGGGAAAAATCCGTATGATATTCTTGAGAAGGATCGCACCGTACTCCCTAGAATCGCAAAATCCCGTTGCTATTACGCAGTGTAACTTTGTATGATAATTTTGCCCAAAGTCTGTCACTTTGCCTAAGTAATTCACGTTTCTTTGTGATCAATTAGAAGTCTTAGAGAGTCTTTGAATGTAAAGCTTCATCCGTAAGCTTTTTTTTGGCAAATTTATGCAATTCCCTCTTAGTTTATACATAATAATCCTTGTAGGCCACCAATTCCCCTACACATGCCACATATCATATAAATGGATAGTCATCATTTGGGCTTTGTATGGCTTCCACATAATGCTTAAGAATTATCCAAAATTATTATTAATCACCAATTTCTTAATTAACTTGGTAATGCCCCACTAATTCAATAATTAACCAATTATCCACATAATTAAGAATTATCTCAACTTACGTAAAATACTACGCACTTTTAGCGCACTTTATACACTTTACTATCATGGCAATGTGGTACTTTGTATGGCACTAGTCCATAAATACGGGGTATTTAGACCGTATTTTACCCCAAAATATCAAATTTCGACGAAATTCATTTTCTTCGATTTGCTTACCCCTCTCACCTTGATGAATTTACTCATCACTTGTTTGAAATAACATAATACTTATAATCTCACAATAATCTCATTCCCGAACTTACGTCGATTAACTTACGACGAAACTTTATCGTACGAAAATGCGGGATGTAACATCTTATTTCCAAGCTTCCATTAATTTATTTATAACGCACTTTCACGTACGAAAATATGGGGTGTAACACGTGGTATCAGAGCAGTAGCTTTTTCTGGGAAAAATCAACTTCCTTTTCTTCACTTTTCTGCGTCATAACTCTTCATCATGACTGGAACAACAGACACCATTGTTGCTCAGTCTTCATCTGCTAATGCAGTCAATTTTGATCCAAACCACCCATACTTTCTCCACTCATCAGATGCACCAAGTATGAGTGTTGTGAATGCAGTATTTGATGGAAGAGGTTTTCAAGGCTGGAGTAGATCAGTTTTGATTGCTCTTTCAGCAAAGAACAAGTTGGGCTTCATTGATGGAACATGCCCTGCTCCTGCTATCACTTCTAATGAGTATCAGCCATAGACAAGATGTAATGACATGGTGACTTCCTGGTTACTAAATTCACTATCCAAAGACATTGGAAATAGTGTCATATATTCCAAATCTACCAAAGACCTTTGGACCAATCTTGAGCACAGATTTGGAAGGTCAAATGGAGCTAAGTTGTACCACCTGCGCAAAGAACTATCCAGTTTAGTACAAGGAACAAGTGATATAGCAGGGTACTTCACAAAACTCAAACGTCTATGGGATGAATTAGACTTTTTAATTTGTGATGTTAAGTGTGTTTGTGTTTGTGTGTGTTCTAGAAAATAGAAACTAGAGAAATCCCTAGAAGATGAAAGACTTATACAATTTCTTATGGGTTTAAATGATGTCTATGGACATGCAAGGGAAAATATTTTGATGATGAACCTTTACCTAGCTTAGACCTTGCCTATTCTCTTGTATTACAGGATGAAAGTCAGAGTGAGATCTATATGAATCCTATTCTCTCTGCTGACTCTTCATCCTTCATGGTGGGCACTCAAGCTAACCTTGCAGCACAAGGAAATTTTGTGCAAAGGAACAACAAACAAGGCCAAAGAAACACTGGGCAATTTCAGCAGCAATCTCAGAAACCAGGGAACAATATGCAATTTCAAAGATCAGGAAGCAATATGCAGAAAAATGGGAACACTCCACAAAGAAACTTTGTTTCAAAAGTAAAGAAGCACAAGTTCAATCCTAATTTATCTTGCACCCACTGCAAGAAAATAGAAAATTCAGTGGGAGATTGCTACAGAGTCATTGGTTTTCCTGAAGACTTTGAATTCACCAATCCTAAAGGTTCTCAAGTTCAATTCAGAAGCAATGGAGTTATCACAGGGGAACAGGGAGAGGATGCAAGCAACTATTCTGAAGTTCTAAATCAGCACATTTCCAAGGATCAATTTTCACAATTGGTCCAGATGATAAAGCAAGTGGAAGTTCCAGATACAGGGAGTTTTAATTTCGAAATCAACACTAATGCAGTAGCTGGTACTATTGTGAAATACACTGGAAGTTGTTTTTCAGTTTTCAACACTAACACCTGGATAATTGATTCAGGAGCTTCAAAGCATATGTGTATTGATTCAAATGCTTTTATTTCTTTAAAACCCCTTCCAGTTCCCTTACATATAAATCTGCCCAATTCTTTTAAGGTGACAGTCACACATACTGGGAGAATTCCTATTTCTACTGAATTCATTTTAGAAAATATTCTTCATGTTCCCAGTTTCAAATATAACCTATTATTAGACAATAGGTTCTGTGTTCAATTTTAATACATAGTCTTATTTACTCATAATCTATGTCTCTTGCAGGCCCCTTTAATGAAGAGGGCTCAAGTTTTTGATGAAGAAAAGGAAGGATTATATCTGTTGCAGCCTAATATTGATAGGTTTAGCTCAAAGGAGAGAAAAGTTTTTTTTATCTTCAAATCAAAGTGTTCTTAGTCAAGTTTCAGTTATTTTTCCTTCTTATGAAAATGCAACTTCTGATGTAAACCTTTGGCAAATTAGATTGGGGCATTTGCCTTTTTCATCAATGAAGCATCTCGGTTTTATTTCAAGTTTTCCTAATTCTGAATGTTTCTGTGATATTTTTCCTCAAGCTAGGCAAACTAGGATTCCTTTTTCTTTGAGTCAAATTACTTCCAAAAGAGCATTTGAATTAATTCATGTTGATACATGGGGACCTTATAAGGAATCTACTTACGACGGCTTTAAGTACTTTTTGACTATTGTGGATGACCTTAGCAGAGGCACTTGGACTTTTCTATTAAGCACAAAGTCTAACCTTTTCAGTTTTGAAGATGGTTGAAAGACAATTTGGGGTGAAGGTCCAGAAACTAAGGACAGACAATGCATTTGAACTAGGAAAAGGCTCTCAACAGGCTGCCTTTCTTAGTTCCCAAAGGATTTTACATCAAAAATCTTGTGTAGTCACACCTCAACAGAATGGGATTGTTGAAAGAGGAAGCACATGCATCTTCTAGAAATTGCAAGGCTTTATTGTTTCAATCCAAGGTGCCTATACCATACTGGGGAGAATGCTTATTTGATCAACAGGTTGCCCTCTAAGGTACTTCATGGCAAGACACCTTTTTCTATATTGTTTAAACAATCACCTTCTTATGAAATGCTTAGGAGTTTTGGATGTCTTTGTTTTGCATCTACCCTATTTGGTGGGAGGAACAAATTTGAGCCAAGGGCTAAGGCATATGTTTTATTGGGATATCCCATGGGTTAAAAGGGATATAAAGTGCTAGAATTAGATACAAAGAGAGTTGTTGTTGTGAGCATGTGATTTTTGCCCAAAGCAGTAATTCCCAAATTTCAAACAAAATAATTTTCCTAGTATTTCATAATTTTGTGTGAGTTTTATGGCATTCTTTGGTAATTGTTGCATTCATTTTTCGCATTTAATCCATAAAAATACCAAAATATGAATTATCATTTAGGGATTTAATTTTACAATTTTAGTATTAATTAGTCCTAGAATAAAATACAAAGAAATTGCAAGAAAATAGTCTTTTGCACTACTAGTTTTGCATTTGTGTCAAAATAGGTTTACAAGTAAATTTTAGGAATTAAAATAGCTTAATTAGGTCTTTGCTTTGTTCAGGCATTTTATAAAATTAGAAAAAAACGAATAAATACAAAAAAAAATCAAAAAAAAAATATAAATAATACAAAAATATACAAAAGGCAAAATAAGAAAGTAATACAAAATTTGCCCGGACTGGGCTAATTGTATTAATCCAAAAAAAGAAGAACACCCAGCCCAAACTTGCCCAGGCCCAATTCACCATCCGGTCCAGTCCCTTCCATGACAAAACGACGTCGTTTTGACGTCGTTTAATCACAACCGTCCATCTCCCCACATCCAACGGCCCAGTTTTGGTCTCGAGTTTTAAATAAAAGTGTCCGAATTGTTTAGTAAAATTTGAGACCAAATTTCATCTTCCTCGTATCTTAACTCCGATCACCGGCCCCGCCATAAGCCATCGTCCCACCACCGTCCCTCCGCCGTCCGCCGCCGGCCGGAAATCGCCGCCGCCGGCGGCGAAGCTCCAATCAACACCAAAAATACACCACAGATTCCCCTCACTCTCCTCTTTCCAACCCCCATAACATCATCTTCTAATTCCGAACCAAACCCCTCGAATAACAAATCTAAAGTTCCGGCCAAAACTCAACTTCATCCAAACCGGCCCAAATTTACACCCCATAGTCCCCATGGCTTCCTCATCATTAATACCCAACCAAAATTGTTCGAATCATGCTAGAATTTCTCAAATTTTAAATCTTAAAAATGGACAAAACCCTAACCAAAGAACCTTGAGGATTTCTGATCGTAGCTCCCTCAATCATGTGGATTCTTATGAAAATACATGATTAGGGATGTTTCGGATCAAGAATCCTCAAGGATTCAAGCAACAAATGGTCCGAGCTCTTAATCAAAATAGGTATGTGTTCCTTTCTGCTAATTTTTTTTTTTTGTGTTTGTCTTAAGCTCACTGTCATTTTATTTTTAGTAGTAGTTTTATTCCGAATATGTTTGTGTTGCTCCATTTTTTTGATCGCTGGGTTCGTTTGAGCACTGATTTGATGAAAACCAGTAGTGTAGTAATGTTAGTTCCAGTTTAAGATTGATAAATTGTTTCTTAGTTTAATATTTAGGGTTGATTGATTGGTTATAGTTGATTTAGGATTGAATTAACCATAGTCAAATGTTAAGTTAAAATCGAAAGGGGTTTGGGTAGTCTAAAAATTTTAGAAGGCTTAAAGGGTAGTTTGGACACCAGAAAATGGTACTTTTAGCAGATTTTGTAGTTTGTGGGAAAGGTTAAGGGTAGAATAGAGATTGTGATAGGCATAGAACCTTCTAGGAGGGGCTGTAGTGTAGATTCTAATAAACTTAGGATAGTTGCTTGCATAACAAGTCAGAAATAGTGGGGTAAAAACTGAAATTGGGATAGGGACTAAAGGGGGTAAAGAAAACCTGAAAATTGAACTTAGCTTACTTATAAATAGGCAGTCATTTTGCCTTGAAAAAAGGGAGGGGAGGCCTGAAATTTTTAGGAGAACAGTGAGGAACATTTGCTAGAATCTAAGAGGATTTGGAGTTTTAAAACAGAAAAATACAGAGAAAAATACACTGTTCCATTGAAAATCCTGGAAAATTTTCGAAACTGTCTTGATATTCATTCTGTGCTAAATCATGAACAACTGGGGTACTCCATCTAATTGTTAAACTGAATCTGGTCGTCTGGTTTGGTTTTGGATTGCATTGGTGTTTGAAAATTGTTGGTGTTTTGGTCCTGCTGTGTTAATCGAGTTGAGAATTGTTGTGCTGTATTGAACTGAGTTTAATACTAGTTTTAACCTCTCCCTGGGCTGCTGTTACAAACTGTCACTGCTACTGATCTCCTCCTATTCTTGTTTGCAATTATCAGGTACACATTTGATCTACCCTACTGTAATGCTGAGTTGAAATGAAATGCAAGTATTCACCTGTTATGCTGCTTGGACTGTGGTGTACTGTTAGGCATTGATTTAACTTCATAGCACATTATCACTTCGATTTTGTACGTGTATAAGCCCTGGATTGTATAAGTAAACTGTTTAGCCTAATGGTTTGGGACTGTTCTGAGATACTTTATCATGTTCACTGTAATAGATATGGACTGTATCGAACTATGTAAAGGGGCTGTTTAAACTATCATGCTAACGTTTGCTCGGCTAAATATTAGTCTTAGTCTAATATAGTTTGTTTAATCATGTTAGCTTGACATGTTAACGTCGTAAGGCTAATTCTGGTATCAATTAATGACAGTTCGATGTCCAGTAAATATTTGTAGAACTGCAGTTTTTTTTTTAACATCTGAAATCAGTAGGATTAATTATTTAGTGCATCTTTGTTACCCCCCAGCTCTTTGAATTTAGCAGATGCAATTTGTTCCATGACCACTAGCTAACTTTACAGGAATCCACAGTAATCAGTTAGTTTAAAATTGAAAATTTGTCTACCAGTGATCCATTTAATCTGAATGAATATACCTTATCTCTTTTTAAGTTCAGAGGCTACTAGGACCTGGGCCGTCTATTTTAAATTGGGATATGTCAATGGGTCAAGGCTCAACAGCTTATTCTGACCCGATTGGGCCTCAACTCTGCCTAGGCACATCACAGCCAGTTCAAATTCGTTTCCCATTTGGGCCTGTGCAGAAGCCCACAACTGGTTTACACCCTTAAAAACTGGATCGAAATTTTGCTTTCCCCCCTTGGACTAATATTGAGGCCCAATGATCTGAGTTTTCGAACATGTTCATAATGATTCATTTAAGGCCGTTTTAAAGACAACACACGATAGATAATTGTAGTTTATTTTGGGTTTTACTTTTACTAAAATATTAGATTTCGGAGTGAGCCGTCTAGCAAAATTTCACGGCCTTCCTTAAAGATAATAACGCGTTAGTCTTTTAGGCGCATATTTTGATAACTCACCTCCCTAAACTCGGGTGCACATTTATGTGACCCAAATCCAATTCTCAACGGAGTTGAAATGTATCGAAAATCACGGGTGCACTGGTGCGATGTGGTTCGAGACGCATTTTCACGACGTTGCAATTCTCTCGAAAACAATAATAATAACAGCGAACCAAAGTTACAAAAGAACACATAAATCGAAACATGTACTAAAATCAGATATTTAGCCAAATCCGACAGTTGAGCGACCGTGCTAGAATCACGAAACTCGGGAATGCCTCACACCTTCTCCCGGGTTAACAGAATTCCTTACTCGGATTTCTGGTTCGCTGACTATGAACAGAGTCATAATTTCCTCGATTCGGGATGCAACCGGTGACTTGGGACACCATAAAATTCCCAAGTGGTGACTCTGAATGCTCTAAAAAATAATCCCGTTTCGATTGTCACTTCAAGTTGGAAATAACTCCCTTTACTACGCCTTTGCGGGTGTAGTGAATTTAAAAGGAGGTGTGACAATTGCCGCTCCAGAGTTTTCGGGGTGGTCATTTAGGTCGCCAGGGTCAGTCTCAATTTCCTCAGCCGCAGCACTCAGGTGGATGTTTTGAGTATGGTGAGTATGGTCATATCAGGAGGGCTTGTCTGAGATTGGTGGGTACTCAGTCGCAGCAGCAGGGTTCCCGTGCTATGGTCCAGGCACCAGGAGTTTCACAGACCGTCCAGCCAGCTAGAGGTGGAGATAGAGGTGCTAGAGGTGGAGTTCAGACCGCTAGAGGTGGAGGCCATCCAGCTACAGGCCGTCCCAGAGAGGTAGTTCAGGGTGGTGGTGCCCAGCCCTGATGTTATGCTCTTCCATCTAGGCCCGAGGATGAGGCTTCAAATGCAGTTATTACAGGTACGATTCTGGTTTGTGATAGAGATGTTTCAGTGTTATTTGATCCAAGGTCTACGTACTCGTATGTGTCATCCTATTTTGTGTCGTATCTGGTTATGCCTAGTGATTCTTTGAGTGATCTTGTTTATGTGTCTACACCAGTGGGTGATTCTATTATGGTAGATCGAGTCCATCACTCTTGTATAGTCGTGATTGGGGGTCTTGAGACTCGTGTAGATTTGTTGCTTTTGGACATGGTTGATTTTGACGTCATATTGGGGATGGACTGGTTATCACCTTACCACGCTATCTTGGACTTTCATGCCAAGACTGTGACCTTAGCCTTGCCGGGTTTACCCCGTTTAGAGTGGAGAGGGACTCCTAGTAATTCTACCCATAGTGTTATCTCTTATGTGAAGGCTCGGCGTATGATCGAGAAGGGGTGTTTGGCCTATTTGGCATATGTTCGTGATTCTAGTGCTGAGGTTACTTCTATTGATTCTGTGCTCGTTGTTCGTGAGTTTCTTGAGGTCTTCCATTCAAACCTGTCGGGTATGCCACCCGACATGGATATTGACTTTTGCATTGATTTGGCTCTGGGGACTTAGCCCATTTTTATTTCGACGTATCGTGTGACCCCGCCTGAGTTGAAAGAGTTAAAGGAGCAGTTGCAAGACTTGCTTGAGAAGGGTCTCATTAGGTCGAGTGTTTTGCCTTGGGGTGCGCCAGTGTTATTTGTTAAGAAGAAGGACGGATCGATGAGAATGTGTATTGATTACCGGCAGTTGAGCAAGGTTACAATCAAGAATAAGTATCCATTGCCGAGGATTGATGACTTCTTTGATCAGCTTCATGGTGCCAAGGTATTTTCGAAGATTGATTTGAGATCTGGCTACCATCAGTTGAGGATTAGGGCATCCAATGTCCCTAAGACAGCTTTCCCGTACTCGCACTCGGTACAGGCATTATGAGTTCTTGGTGATGTCATTCGGGTTGACAAATGCCCCCAACACATTTTACGGATTTGATGAACCGAGTGTTCAGGCTATATTTGGATTCGTTCGTAATAGTCATCATTGATGATGTTTTGATATATTCCCGCAGCCGGGAGGAGCACGAGCAGCATCTTAGGGTGGTTCTTCAGACCTTGAGGATAGTCAACTGTATGCTAAGTTTTCTAAGTGTGAGTTCTGGTTGAGTTCAGTTGCATTCCTGGGTCATGTTGTATCAGCAGCGGGTATTCAGGTTGATCCGAAGAAGATTGAGGCAGTCAAGAACTGGCCTAGACCAGCATCAGCTACAGAGATTCGGAGTCTCTTGGGATTGGCAGGCTACTATCGTCGGTT
This sequence comes from Nicotiana attenuata, assembly GCF_001879085.1. Lineage (NCBI taxonomy): Eukaryota > Viridiplantae > Streptophyta > Magnoliopsida > Solanales > Solanaceae > Nicotiana > Nicotiana attenuata. The sequence continues at coordinate 243,050 of NW_017671268.1, read as the reverse complement.
CGTGGAGGGATTCTCATCTATCGCAACCCCAATGACCAGGTTGACCCAGAAGGGTGCCCAATTCAGATGGTCGGACGAGTGTGAGGCGAGCTTTCAGAAGCTCAAGACTGCTCTGACTACAGCACCGGTGTTGGTTCTGCCTACAGGTCCAGGGCCTTACACAGTTTATTGTGATGCATCTCGTATTGGGCTTGGTGCAGTATTGATGTAGGATGGCAAGGTCATTGCCTATGCTTCGCGGCAGTTGAAGATTTATGAGAAGAACTATCCGGTTCATGATTTGGAGTTGGCAGCCATTGTTCATGCATTGAAGATTTGGAGGCATTATCTGTATGGCGTGACATGTGAGGTGTTCATGGATCACACGAGTCTTCAGTATTAGTTCAAGCAAAAGGAGTTGAATTTGAGGCAGAGGAGGTGGTTGAAGTTGTTGAAAGACTATGATATCACTATCTTATATCATCTGGGAAAGTCCAATGTGGTGGCCGATGCTTTGAATAGGAAGTCAGCCAGTATGGGCAGTCTTGCTTATATTCCGGTAGGTGAGAGACCGCTTGCTTTGGATGTTCAGGCTTTGGCCAATCAGTTCGTGAGGTTGGATGTTTCTGAGCCCAGCCATGTGTTAGCTTGCACAGTCGCTCGTTCTTTATTATTGGAGCGTATCTGAGATCGGCAGTATGATGATCCCCATTTGTGTGTCCTCAGAGACACGGTGCAGCACGAAGGTGCCAAGCAGGTTACCTTAGGTGATGATGGATTTATGAGATTGCAGGGTCGAGTTCGTGTGCCTAATGTGGATGGGCTCCGAGAGTTGATTTTTGAGGATGCAGAAAGTTCCCGGTACTCTATTCATCCGAGCGCCGCGAAGATGTATCAAGATTTACGGCAGCATTATTGGTGGCGAAGAATGAAGAAGGATATCGTTGCATATGTGGCTCGGTGTTTGAATTGTCAGCAGGTTAAGTACGAGCATCAGAGGCCCGGTGGTTCATTTAAGAGGATTGGCTTCCCGAGTGGAAATGGGAGTGGATCACTATGGATTTCGTTGTTACTCCCACAAACTTAGAGAAAGTTCGATGCAGTATGGGTTATTGTTGATAGGCTGACCAAGTCAGCACATTTCATTCTTGTGGCAGTCTTCTATTCTTCTGAGAGGTTAGCTGAGATCTATATCCGAAAGATTGTTCGCCTTCATGGTGTGCCCGTGTCTATCATTTCGGACAGACGTATGCAGTTTACCTCACGCTTCTAGAGAGCAGTTCAGCGAGAGCTGGGCACGCGGGTTGAGTTGAGCACAGCGTTTCATCCTCAAACGAATGGACAGTCCGAGCGGACCATTCAGATTTTGGAGGATATGCTCTGAGCTTGTGTCATTGACTTTGGAGGCTCGTGGGATCAGTTTTATCCTTTAGCAGAGTTTGCCTACAACAACAGCTACCAGTCGAGTATCCAGATGGATCCTTATGAGGCTTTATATGGTAGGCGATGTCGGTCTCCGGTTGGATGGTTTGAGCCGGGAGAGGCTTGGTTGTTGGGTACGGATCTAGTTCAGGAGGCCTTGGACAAGGTCAGGATTATTCAGGATAGGCTTCGTACAGCTCAGTCCAGGCAAAAGAGTTAAGCCGACCGCAAGGTTCGTGATTTGGCATTCATGGTCGGTGAGCGGGTATTGCTTCGAGTGTCGCCTATGAAGGGCGTGATGAGGTTTGGGAAGAAGGGCAAGCTTAGCCCTAGGTTCATTGGCCTGTTTGAGATAGTTGATCGAGTGGGAGAGGTGGACTATAGACTTGCGTTGCCACCGAGCTTATCAGTCGTGCATCCAGTGTTTCATGTGTCCATGCTTCGGAAGTATCACGGTGATCCATCCCACGTGTCAGATTTCAGCACTGTCCGGTTGGACAAGGACTTGTCCTATGAGGAGGAGCCGCTTGACCGGCAGGTTCGTCAGTTGAGATCGAAGAGCTTTCCTTCTTTTCGTATTCAGTAGAGGGGTCAGCCTCCTAAGGCATCGACCTGGGAGTCTGAGTCCGATATGCGGAGCCGTTATCCCCATCTTTTCCCCGACTCATGTACTTCCTTCTTATGTCCATTCGAGGACGAACGATTGTTTTAGAGGTGGAGAATGTGAGTCATCACTTGTTTTTAAAATGAATTATGCATTCTGAGGTTTTAAAAACCTCTTTTAGCATCACTTGAATTTACGTGATTAATGTGGGCGTGTAGCCGGAAAGCCTATATGTAAAAATCTGTGAAAAATGGTAAATTTTGACTATAAAATGAATTAATTTGACTTCGGTCAACGTTTTGGGTAAATGGACCCGAACCCGTGATTTGACGGTCCCGGAGGGTCCGTAGGAAAATATGGGACTTGGACGTATGCCCGAAATCGAATTCCGAGGTCCCAAGCCCGAGAAATGAATTTTTAAAGAAAATTATTTTCTGAAATTGTTTAAAGGATTTGAAAATGAATTTTGATTAGAACATGCTAATATCGGGCTCGTATTTTGGTTCCGGCGCCCGGTACAGGTTTTATATGTGATTCAAGATACTTTTGTGAAGTTTGTTAAGAAATGGAATCCGTTTGATGTGATTCGGACCTTAAATGCAAAATTTGGTATTTAAAGAAGTTTTGAGAAATTTCATTGATTTTGAGGTTTAATTCGATGTTCGTGATGTTATATTGGTGATTTGATTACACGAATAAGTCCGTAGAATGTTTTGAGGTTGTGTGTATATTTGATTTGGAGCCCCGAGGGCCCGGGTGAGTTTTGGGATAGGCCACGAGATGCATTTTGGACATAGAAAATTGCAGGTTTTTCAGTTGTGCATAGCAGGCCTGCAGGCTTCGCACGCAAATGCGAGATCGCAAATGCGAGCGTCTTATCGCAAATGCGAAAGAAGCCCAGGCAAGCTCCCTCTCGCAAATGCGAGATTATATTCGCAATTGCGAAGTTTTCCATTTGGCCAGTGATCGCAAACGCGATGCTGTGGTCGCAATTCCCAAGTCGTAAATGCGACATGTTGTTCGCAAATGCGAAATTCCAGTTTTCCCTGAAGGGTTCGCAAATGCGAGCCCTGTTTCGCAATTCCCAAGCTAGCAGAGGTCGGGGTTCACAATTGTGAACCCCTGTTCGCAATTCCCATACCTCAGACATGCATCTTTTATACTTAGACGATTTTAAACTCATTTTTCATATCCTCTCAAAACATAAACACACTAGAGCGATTTTTCAAAGGCTTCTTCTTCTCCAAATCAATTGTAAGTCGTTTTGAACTAGTTTTCTTCAATCATTAACATCTTTTAACATGATTTTAACTTAAAATCAATGATTTTCATGGGAGAAATTGGGTGTTTAGGGTAGAACCTAGGTTTTTCAAAAATTGGGGATTTGGACCTCGATTTGAGGTCTGATTTCAAAGCAAATTATATACTATTTAGGTTCGTGGAGGAATGGTAATCGGGTTTTGATTCGAACCTCGGGTTTTGACCATGTGGGCCCGGGTACGATTTTTGACTTTTTGGGCAAAACTTTGGGGAATTCATTTTCATGCATTCAAATTGATTCATTTAGCATTTATTGATGTAATTAAGTAGCTTGTGACTAGATACGAGCGAATTGGCGGTGGAATCAAGGGGTAAAGCTATAATTGAAACTTGAGTTGTGTTCGAGGCATTGAGGTAAGTGTTCGGTCTAACCTTAGCTTGAGGGATTAGGAGTTGTGTCCTATTTTCTATTTGCTTCTTGTTGAGTACGACATATAGGCATGGTGACGAGTATCTATACGTTAGTGTCGAGCATGACCGTGAGTCCTAAATTGTAAATTATTGTGTTCTTAAATAATACCACGGATGCTTTAATTGATGATTCTCGGTATTGAGCAAGGATTAAGATTGTTTTCGAATTTCACACACTCGAGAGTCGTGATGGCGCCTACTCGTATAAGCTAGGCAAGCCACTAAACATAGAAATTGCTAACTCTTTCATTTTTAACCCTTTTTAACAATTTGAATTAACATTCAACCATCATTTAGATATTAACGATAAATGAAATCAAGCGGAAGACTTATCTAATATAATAACCAAAACCAGTATGATAATTACAACACACATCTCTACCCGGAATCCAGTGTCACAATATCATGGACGGACTAAGATTACTACAACAAAAGTCTGAAAGAAATACAATCTGTCTCGAAATCTAATGAAAACAGAGTACATAATAAAGTAGAAGAGAACGTCGGGCCTGCGGACGCCTGCAGGACTACCTCGTGATCTCTGGCTGGACTGAAGGCAGGCTCCCCAAGTGCTACTGTCCAGAAGCTGCTCCGGAATTTGCACATAATGCAGAGTGTAGCATCAGCACAACCAACCTCATGTGTTGGTAAGTGCATGGCCTAACCCCGGCGATGTAGTGACAAGGCTAGGACCAGACTCCAGATAAACCTGTGCAGTTATACAATATACAGCTGAAAGATACAACCGAAATAAATAATTAAAGATGGGAGGGGGTGCATGCTACGGGGGAATTTCAAATCCAGCAGAAAAGTAAGAGAAATATAAGAGAACAATTCAAGATCTACAATAAAACAATAATAACACTGTTACGGCGCGTAACCCGATCCCTATCATTTAACATTGTTGCGGCGTGCAACCCGATCCAACTGTAGCATTGTTCTGGCTGTGAGCACGTGATTTTTGCCCAATATGAATTACTCCCATAATTTCAAACAAAATGACTTCTTTTCATTTTTTTTAATTATTTTTAATTTTGTTGATTTTGTGACATTTTCTGGTATTTGTTCGCATTTTGTCTGTGCATTTCAATTCATAAAAAATACAAAAATATCTTGCATTTTTTGCATTTAGGATATAGCTTTGCATTTTAGGATTAATTGGAAAATTAATTGTTTTATAAAAAGGAAAATCACAAAAATAGTTAACTTGCACTTTTGGTTTTAATTTTTGATTTTTGAGTAGTTTTCTTTCAGTTAGTGTTCCTTTATTAATTATGGAAATTACTATTTGGGTTTAATTAGTGTATTTAGGTCAATTAGGGTCTAGGAATTAATTTAGATTTTTTCTAATTTTGAAAACAAAAAAAAAGAATTTGTGAAAAGAAATGAAAAGAAAAGAGATTTTTGGGCCAGTCATTAATTCTCTCACCCAGGCCCAATTGAGTCCCCCCCTGACCCACCAATACCAGGCCCAAAGCCCTCAGCCTCAGGAGCTTAGAAACGACGTCGTTTCCATTTAATGGAGTCAAAACAATCTGAACCATTGATCTCCACCTGATCCAATGGCCAAGAAAGTCTCCCCTCTTTCACATAATAATGTCCAAAATCAGAGACTCCTTATTTCCCCTAAATACACCCATTACTCCATCTCCCTTACATCTGAAACCCTATTCTGCCATGGTCGCCGGCGAGAAGCTTCAACCACCACAAGAAATTGGCCATGCCATCACCACCCCTTCTTGCATCCTATTCCTTCACCATTTTTCCCAAAATCCTCGCCAAATCAGATCGATTTTCAAATATGAGATTGAAAGAGAAGAAAGTCTCTCAAGTCTTTGAGTCAGATGAACGATTAGGCTTGAAACAAGTATTGCCCATTTGTTCTCAAGGGGAACATATGGTTAACACTAGTTTCGAGTCAAATCAAAGTCGTTTAAAGTTTATCAAGCCTCGTGGCCGTAGAGGTATCCGTTCTTTGCACTGGTTTCTTTGTCTCCGTCTATTTTTGCGTCGTCTCCCTCGTCAATTCAATTATTTAAGCTTCTTCTGTGTTTCCTCCATTTCCAGTGTTTTTATTTATTTTTCGTCTTCATCTGGTTGCTGTAAATGATTTTGGTTTAATGTGTTTAGTCGTGTTAATTGGTTAGAATTGACTCAGTTTAGGTCGTCAAATTGATTGGGCTATTTAGGAGCCATTGTTATTTGTTAAAGGGGAGATTTGGGTTAGAATGTTTGGAGTCCCAGAATAGGATAAGGTCTTTGGGCTTTTAATTTGCTATAACCCGTCCCAGCAACAGCTTTAGAGCTCTGTTCGTTGGGTGTGGCCTGACCCATAGTTGGATTGGGATGGGAGGGTAAATAACAGTAGTTACGAGGGTAATTTGGGTAGACTGGATAGGAGGGAATCTTTTGTAACTGATCTGGAAACTTCTAGCAGGGATCTGTTAGTAAATTTCAGGATATAACTTGGGACACAAGTCACAAAATGGGGGACTCAAGTGCAATATTAAAACTTGAGGGTTACCATACTTTTCTTGCCTATAAAGGCATTCTAACCTTACCTTTCAAGGGGGGGAGCCATTAACATTCTGAAATCTGAGAGATATAGAGAGCTGAAAAATCAAAAAAAAAAAAATAGAGCCTCTAACCTGCTGAAAATGAGAAAAATCTAAAAAAAAACTTGAGGAAGAAAATAGAAAAATTAGAAGTTGCTACTGTTCCATCGAATTTCAGCTTTTAAAAAAAAAATTTGGCAAGGCATCTTTAAATCAGTTTTGGTTTTCACCTTCTGTCCTAGCCTTGAAATGGTTTGAAAGCTAGTCAATGATTTCATTTGGGTGTCCTGGTTATTAGAATTTGTATCAACTGTTCAGATTGCATTTCTTTGGGTTTTGAGTTGTTGAGTCTATTATTCCATCGATTTTGGGGTTATTTTCTGTGATTTCATCATTGAATCTGGGCTATTTGTTGCTGGTTCATTCCCTGCTGAAATCTAGCTGTTGATTCCCCTTTGTTCACTCATTTTTATCATTTTAGGTACACTTTCCTGTAACCTTGATGGCTGTGAAAATAGATTGGGAAAAAAATGAATTGAAATGGAGATGTTAAAGCATGAGATGTATTTCAGCTTGTGGAAATGATTTGTTTACTTGTTATAGTTTTCTCTACTACTTCATGTTTATAGTCGACTTGCAGTTATTGCTTGAAATGATTCGTGTATTAGCTCTTAGTTCACCCCTTTCCCTTGATTTCCTCAAGTGTTGAATACTTGAAGCATACTGAAGGATTGCGAGTTTGATAGCTTGGTTTGTAGCTCATGGGAGTACTATCAGGTTCTATCATTGATTTAGTGTGTGTGAACCTGATAGTTTTCTAGTAGTTTGGTCAATTATGGTACTGATTTCCTTCAAAAACTTCAGAAAAGTATTAGCATGTCTAAATGTAGGTTTGAGCTGTAACTTTATATGTATTGGATGAACATAAGAAGTGATTATAGAATCAATCTATTAGCTTGCATAAGTGTATATATCTTCTGTGTGCAATAGGTATTTAAACAATTAATTCAGGACAATTGGAAGTAGTTTCAAAGCATGAAAGTGGTCGGCAATTAATGTGTCTCGCCTAGATTTGGTTCCTGTGGTTGGAATAGTCAGTATGTGAATGTGATCATAGTTTGAGTATTTCGAAGTTAAAATTCTAATCAAATTTTTAGCCTTCAGTAACAGTGTGTGTACTTGTTTGATTTTGCAATGGTTAATGTACAGGAGTATGGGCCTCTTGGGCTTTTCTTTCCTTGTAGTCATTTTAAAGTCCTTAATTCCCGTCTCTCTTTGTAATTGGGTCGCTTGGACCCAGGCCCAATATTAGCCGCCGGGTTTCTATAATTGGGCTCACAAGGCCCCGATCCTAACTCTCGCGCTCCAGTTGCTACGTATATTTCAAATTGGGCCTGCTTATGGCATTTATGCCGGGCCTTGAGAGGTCCAGCGTGTTATTTTTTCTACGAATGTGACTTTGGGCCTTAGCCTGGGGAATGGCCCGCATTGGACATTAAGCTAAAGGGCCTTCCCGTTAGTTGATTGCTATTTCAATTAGCTGGTTCGATTCTAGTTAAACAAGTAGTAAATACCACAATTTTCAATTGGGCTCTTCGTAGTTTGTGGCCCTCCAAAACGTAGTCGATATTCCCTTTTAATTTAGAATCGAGGTGCGCCATGCCAAACATAAATGACAAATACATGGCCCTCAGTTTGTTTAAGTTTGAGTTGATCCTTAGATTCCGAGGCGTGCCATTTATCAAATTCCATGGCCCTCGCAAAGTCCAAACGCGTAGCTGCTTTAGGCGCGTGTTTAATAATTTACTTTCCTAAACTCGGGTGCACATTTATGTGACCCAAATCCAAATCTCAACGAAGTTATAATATGTCAAAAATCACGGGTGCATTTATGTGACGGGGTTCGAGACGTGTTTTAACGACGTTGCAATTCTCTTTAAAATTATGAATAAAAGCGGTTAAAAAGTTAAAATTTGCACATAGGTTCAAAATGTATTAAAATCAGACTTTAGCCAAATATAGCAGTTGAGCGACCGTGCTAGAACCACGGAACTCGGGAGTGCCTTACACCTTCTCCCGGGTTAACAGAATTCCTTACTCGGATTTCTGGTTCGCGGACTGTTAAACAGAGTCAACTTTTGCTCGATTCGGGATTAAACCGGTGACTTGGGACACCATAAATCTCCCAAGTGGCGACTCTGATTTTTAACAAAATGAATCACGCTTCGATTGTCCTTTAAGTGGAAAAACTCCTTTATTATACTCTTTTCGAGGTGTAGTAAGAAAAAAGGAGGTATGACAGCTCTGGCGACTCTGCTGGGAAAGACAAACCCAGAACTTCGGTTCAGGGTTTAAGAATGCGAGCTTAGAATAATTGTTATGTTTGGCTTTATCTGATTTTCCTACATGTTTCCTGCTAAATGTGCTAAATGCTTTACCGCTTTGATATTATTTGAACTGTATATATAAACTGTGCCGAAACCCTTCTCTTCTCACCTCCGGGCATGTGCTTACTGGTTGAGACTCCCTATTCTGTTAGTGTCATACCTTGAAATAAGAAAGTGGCCGGGCAAGTTACTAAGCCGGACGATCTCGCGGGTCCCCGGTACGTAGCCCCCTCCTCGACTCGAGTTGTCCGCTCGGGTACACAGTCTAGAACCCATACCCAGGATTTGAACCTAGAATAACTTGACTTCATGCCGGATCCCTAGTAGGAGCGCTTATCTGCATCATGTGCATTTTGACTTAGGGGACTCAACACAGGGGTTGGTCCGTCTAGGACAGGTATACCCAAAATAATAGACCATCTTGATGCATCGTATGTGCTACATGTTGCATTTATTCAAGGGAAAAAGGGTCATTTGGCGGACCAATGATAGCTGAGGGTAAATGAAAAAAAAGGAAAAATGGAAAAAAGAGGGAAAGAGAAAAAGAAAAAGAGAAAAAAAGAGAGGGTGAGGTGTGAAAATAAAGCAAGTAGGGCCCAATTTTGTTTTGTTACATTTTTTTTTATTAAGAAAAAAACATGAAAAATCCAAAAGATTTTGCATTTTTATCATTTTACAAAAAGTCAAAAATCATAAAAAAAGAAAATAAGGAAAAAGAAAATCCAAAAAGAGTTTGCATGTTTCATCATTTTCAAGGAAAAAAAATCTGTTTTCTCTGAATTAGTGTTAGTTTTGTTCCTCGCCCGTGTCCAATTTGCCCGAACTACGCATACCTGATTCTCGTCCTTCGGGGCGTGATACGTAGGCAACCCACATAGGGTCCGGTCTTTCTAGTAAATCTTAGGTTCTTGGCTTTGCGGGGTCTTAGCCAAATTTTACACTTCTAGCCACCTTTTGGCTAAATAAGTCATTTTGCAAAAATAATCGCAACCATGTCTTGCATGTGTCTAATAGAGAATGTTATTGTTTCACATAATATTGGTTTAAGTTTTCTCATACAGGTGTGAATTTACTAACCGGAGTTTGAGCAGGACAGAAACCCCAGGACCGCTGCATTCAGGAGTTACTTAAGGAGATTTATTTTTATTTTAAGTTATTTTGAGTATGTTTTTTTTATGTCGTCTTTTACTTTCTAGTTTTGTACAATAATGTCAAGTTTTTTGTTATTTTGTAAAGGCATGGTGTAACTCAAAAACCCAAAAAAAAAAAAGAAAAAAGATGTTGCATTTTATATTTCCTTTATAAGTTTTCTTTAGAATACTAATTCTAGAAATGAAAAAAATTGAGGTTGTTTCTCCTTTAGGTAATTAATATCTAGGACTTAAAATGAATTATTTTTATGTTTCCTTTAGTATATTAGTACAAAATTCAAAAAAAAAGAGAATTTTCTTTTAGTACTTCTTTAAAAGCTTTTCTTAAGGTGTTAATTTCAAAACCCAAAAAGATTTTCTTTTGAGGTGTTTCTTTGGAAAATTAGTGGGAAAAAAAAATTCTTTTTATTTTCATTAGAACTTTAGGATATTGTACATAGAAAATAAAAATACTTTATCTTTTGTTTATCATTAGAATTCCTGCTTTAGGCAATCAAAATTAAAAAAAAAAAAGAAGCATTTTGTATTATCTTTTTCATTGCTTGTTTCGAAATCTTGCGTCAGGATATCAATTGAAAATTCGAAATGCTTTTCTTTGGTTTATTGTTCGGACTTCATTTCAGAAAAAAGAATCAAAAAATATTTTCTTCTTGTAGGATTTTTCCTTAATAATTTCCCATAGAGTGTTTGTTTCAAAAAGAGAAAAAAACTATATGCTCGTTAAGCTTGAGTTTAGAATAGGTCATAGAACAGTAAGTCTAGAAGATCAAAAAAAGAGGATTTGCTTCTTTCATTTCTCTTTTCTTATCAGAGTAGTCATTAAGGCAAAAAAAGAAGAAAAAAAAGAGGAAAAGAAAAAAAAAGAGAATGTCGGTTTGTTTACTTTATTCCTGTTTTTCCAGAACTAAGCAAAGATCTGATTCATGTGGGGTCGTGATACGTAGGCAACCTACATAGGGTTCGATCAAATCATTTTTTAATTTATTAAAAGAAAAAAAAGAGGAAAAATGGGAAAAAGAGAAAAGGAAAGGAAAAAGAGGCAGAATTGTGGGATGTGAGAAATGAGAAGGAAGAAAAAGAGTGATAATTAGAAAGAAAAAGAAAGAAAATGAGCAAGCTAAGAAGTGTGAGGGAAGAAAAAGAGAGGTTGACATAAACAATTGGGATGATGCCAACTGACCTTTGTACCCTCGAAGTCATTTTTAGAACCGATAACAGTGGCTAGGTGCATTGCACGTAAAGTGAAATTATCTTATGTTAAATGCCCTAACGCTAACGTGATGGTTTCATTTTGTCATATCATTTAAGAAAGGTGATTGGTTTTGTGGTTTTTACAGTAACTCTTCCATACAACACAAAGGCAAAAGGCAATGGCAGAGAACAACAGAACTAAGTGGGTTGATACGGGTGCCCAAAAGCAATTTTTCAGACCCATATGCGAAAGGCTTTGATCCTGTTGTTCGATGCATGTACCACTCTAAAGTCCGGGGGCATAGCATTGAAGATTGTCGCTCTTTGAAAAGGGAAATAGAAAGAATCAAGAAGGGGTAGTTGTGGTCAATGACAGTGACAGGGAGCATGCGAATCCTCTTGGGAACTTGTTGATTAAAGTTGATAATGGTCTTGGCAGTATTGATGCGAAACTCAGTGGCTAAGATGACGTGCTTGGTAATTGGGAAGACACTCCATTTCTTGGTCAGCCGGAGTGGAATTTTGATGGTTTATTTTGTTGTCATTTCTGTTGTCCGGGTTATTTCAAGGTTGTAATCCGGATATTGTCTTGTGACTCAAACCCTTCTATCCTTTCATTTTTGTGACGACCCAAAGGGTCATCACCTGTATTCCTACTCATATTTTTGAGGCCGTGAAAACCTCACTTGGGGGTTGCCTCGAATTTGTGTGCGCAGTCCGTGCGCGTAGCCGGAACGGTTAAATATGAATTTGCGAGAAAGATAATAAAAATTTTGATGTTTTAATTGATTAAGTTTGACTTCGGTCAACGTTTTGGGCAAACGGACACGGACTCGTGATTCGACAGTCCTGGAGGGTCCGTAGGATAATATGAGACTTGGGGGTGTGCCCGGAATCAAATTTCTAGGTCCCAAGTCCGAGGAATGAATTTTTACGTGAAATTGTTTTCTGAAAATAATTAAAGAATCGGAAAGTGTTATTTGTTAGAGGACTGTGCTGTTGGGCTCGTATTTTGGTTCCGACGCCCGGCACAAGTCTTAAATATGAGTTAAGCAATTGCTGTGAAGTTTGGTTAGGTTTGGATGTCATTTGACGTGTTTTGAGCTAGCAACAACAAAATTTGATGTTTCATGGAAATTGGAAGGAAATAATGGGTCTTGAGGCCTAATTCGATGTTGTTTTGGCGATATGATCGCACGGATGAGTTCGTAGGATGTTTTTGGAGTTATGTGTATGTTTGGTTTGGAGCCCCGAGGGCTCGGGTGAGTTTTGAGTGGATCCCGGGAGGGTTTTAGACTTAAAAGTATCAGAAATTGCAGGTCCAGGTGTTGCAGGCCCCCAGCGCGGCCGCGGTCATTTCTGCGCGGTCTGCGCTGGAAGCCGCGCGGCTGCGGTGCATTTCTGCGCGGTCCGCGTGGCTAGGTTCAGAGGGCCAGTGAATTCTAGGTCAACTAGCGCGGCCGCGCACCAAATCAGTGCGGTCCGCGCTGGAAGATTCAGAGAGGGGTCTTGGGTCCATTCAACCAGTGCGGCCGCGGGGCATTTTTGTGCGGTCCGCGCCGGGTCTTTAGTACAGTATATAAAGTCGGGATTTTCAGTCATTTCTTCACTTTTTCAAAACCCAAAACATAAGTGGCGATTTTCCAAATGATTTTTCTTCTTCAAAACGATTGGTAAGCGATTTCTAACTTATTTTCTTTACTCCTTAATACCTTTAAACATAATTTCAACTTCAAAACAAAGATTTTAATTGGGAAATTGGGAATTTAGGGTAGAACCTAGGTTTTCTAAAATTGGGGGTTTTGGACCTCAATTCGAGGTCCGATCCCAAAATAACTTACATATTTGAGTTCATGGGGGAATGGGTAATCGGGTTTTGATCGAACCTCGGGTTTTGACCACGTGGGCCCGGGGGCGTTTTGGAAAATTTTGAGTAAAACTTTGGGAAATTTACTTCTCATGCATTCAACTTTATTAGATTAGCATTTGTTGATACACTCAAGTATTTGTGACTAGATTCGAGCGGTTTGGTGGTGAATTCGAAGGGTAAAGCGATACTAGAGGCTTGAGTTAAGTTGGAACATCCGAAGTAAGTGTTTGATCTAACTTTGGTTTGAGTGAATAGGATTAGAGTATTATTTGCTAATTGCTAAATGTGGAGTACGGTGTATAGGCAAGGTGACGAGTATCTGTACACCGGTGTCTAGCATGACCGTGAGTCCTTACTTGTGCTTATTTGGGATTCTGTAGTGACTCTTTCTTGTTTAATTGATGGATTCGATATAATGTGAACAATATGAAGAGAAAAATATGAATTGTGAACTCCTTGGAGAGTTGGCTCGAAATATGACACGATTAAGACGTAAGAAATGAACGAAAGAGGAAGAGATGTAATTACTCCTTTGCCGGGACGTGTAAGTTATTGTTGTTGCTCCCTTGCCGGGAGTTAACTGTTATTCGTATTCCCCCTTGCCGGGATGGTTGAATTGATACTTACTCCCTTGCCGGGAAATCCTTATATATTATGAAATGGGATCGTGTGGCACGCCGACCACTTATATATTATGAAATGGGATCGTGTGGCACGCCGACCACTATATATATTATGAAATGGGATCGTGTGGCACGCCGACCACATGTATAGATTACGAGATCGGGTGTGGTTTCGTGTTTACTACTGATAAGTGGTGTTCATCTGTATTTCCCCTAAGCATGTCCCCTCCCTGCCATAGCTGGTATTTTCTGCTGTTATTTCATTGTACTTGTATATACATATATATCTGCACAGGTTGTTTTTGGTAGGTCCTGTCTAGCCTCGTCACTACTTCGCCGGGGTTAGGCCAGGCACTTACCAACACATGGGGTCAGTTGTGCTGATGCTACACTCTGTGCATTTTTGCACAGGTCTAGGTATTGAGCAGCAGCAGCATCATTAGCTCGGGGGCGAACCTTCCGTCCAGAGAGACCCGAGGTAGCTTGCAGGCGTCCGCAGGTCCGGCGTCTCCCTTCTATCTTTACATTTGGTTGTCATCTCATTGTACCCGAGATAAACAGATTATGTTTCTTTAATACTTTGTATGTAGCACTCCTTAGATGTCCGTGAGTATGTGACTCCAGTCCCGGGGTAGAGATATATGTGTTGGAACTTCTGTATTATCGGTCATCTATCTACATTTAAGTCTTCCGCTTATGATTTTAATTCCGACGCCTTTATTTAATGCTGTTAATTGCTAAAAAGGAGCATGTGTTTAATGAAATTGCAAATTAAGTTGGCTTGCCTAGCTCTCATTAGTAGGCGCCATCACGATTCCCGAGGGTGGGAAATCCGGGTCGTGACAATTTTGCTTGGTTTGTTTAGTCGTAGTAGCTCGTTTAGTGTTGTCTAGGTTTGTTCCAGGGTTGTAACCCCAGTCTAGTTTGCTTGTCTTGTTGTTCGAACCGTTTCACCGTCTGTCTAATAAAATTTCCTGTTTTCTGTTTTTTCTAGTCATTTTCTTTTGCTTAGTTCTCTTTTCTTTCCACAGTTCTTTTCCTGCTGGTTCTAGTGACATGACATGCACAACACAATTCTCAGCCTGATCTTTAAAAATCAATTTGGCCAGGAAGCAATGAGACAATTTTGAAGATGACAGTGGCACTTGAGGGAAATAAAAACAGATTTAGGCACTTTGAGATCATTTGAAGCCCGAACCATGTGAAACTGGGGCAGATAGAACACAGAGAAACCCTATTGAAATGCATCAAGCCGCATCAGGCTGAGGCCAAAAGCAAGTTCGCCCCAAATTGGCAGGGGCCGTTCATCGTGGCGAGAGTGTTGTCCAATGGCACTTTGTATTTAACAGACATAAAAGGCAAGTGTGTTGAAATGGCCATCAATTCCGATGTGGTCGAGAGGTATTATTTTCTTTGGTTTAATTGTATTTGTTCGTACTTGGCATGTTTTGGAGACTGAAATGACGAAGACATTTTGTTCTACTATCCAAACACTTTATCCTTTGTTACCCCTTTGAGCCTCAGTTATTTTCTTTTATACCCTCTTTCGGAATTAGTAAAAAAACTCATAAACACAAGCGGGGAAAGTAAGTAAAGAAACAAGAGAAAAACAGTAAAATAGAAAAAGAAAAAAGAGAAGAGAAAAGAAAAGAAAAAAAAAAGAAAAGAAAAAGAAAAGAGAAGGAAAAGAAAAGAAATGAAAAGAAAGAAAAGGAAAAGTGGAAAAAAAGAAAGATCGCAACAACGAATGTAATTTTATGACCTGAACTACGTTTGACTTGATCCCGAAAGGGTACGTAGGCAGCCTCTCTCTGAGGTTCAGTCACACCGAAATAAAAGTCCCAATAGTCCCCAAAAAGGAAACTGGGGCAGAAGTTGTGGTTGTTGTGGGAAATCTGATTCTGAAAGTTGTAATTTTGAACCCATGATGAAATTGTTTTGAGCCTTTAATATCCTTTCTTTCTAACCCTATCCAAAAGTCCACATTACGGTCCAAAGAAAGACCTTTTGATCAATCTTCGAGAGATGCCAAGTCAAGCGAGCAGAGGTGAATCATATCAGGGGCAACACTCCGGTCCAAACGAAGGAAATTAAGAATGAGGGAGTCTTGTTGATGAGAACCCTCGCGGGTACCCCAAGGCAATGAAAGATAAGAGAAATAAAAAATGAGAGAGTCTTATTGGTAAAAACCTTCACGGGCACCATAAGGCGACGGTAAGACGAGAGAAAATTCAAAAGGAAAGAGGCTTGATGGTAAAACCCTACGGGCACCACAAGTCGACTAAGGATGGCAAATCAGATCAGGCAAGCAGAGCATTGAAGCCCAGTTTCACGGCGAAAAGGTACAACAAGAGCTGAACATCAGATTTGCTCAACAGAGTAGGCTACAGGTGCATGTCAGGGGTCGCTAGAGTCGGTATCCACATCTGATGGTTTGCTACTCTGTAGGTTTCTTGTTAGGAATCGTCTCTATTATCCTTTACTCTATTCCTCACACCTTGTTTTACTCCCTCTTCCTGGTTCGGTTGTTCAAAACAAGTGAGAAATGACTTTAAAATCTGCCACCAAGCTTTCCAATTAAACAAAACAGGATCTGGTGAACACATCAAGGCGTCAAGTCAGGAGAAAACAGCAGGCCTAATGAGTTGGCCACAATCAACATACTTTGGGATTCGTGTGAAATACAAGGGTGTGGTACGTATCAATTCAGGAACAATGCAACAGATGGAGGATGTTTGGTGAACGGATCAGAGATATTCTCCATGTTAAGGGTAATAAAGAAAGTGGTTAGTCAATAAACAAGCAAGATCTTCGAGTGAGAATCAGTTAGCATGACAAGTGAAGGAGCAACAGACCTCAAGGCCGAGGCCAGTGGTTAAATCAAGAAAGAACATCATGTACACGAAGTAGGAGCAATAGACGTGCTTTGAGAAGGGGGAATGCCAGTTCATGCAATGCAACAAGTACAGGATATTGGGAACAAGCAAGGTCTTCGGGTGGAAATCAGTCATCTTGGCAAATGCAGAAGCAGCCGCCCTCAAAGTTCAAGGCCACAAACTAACCACCACATTTTAAACTCACAAGTTTTCTTTGTTTGAAACAGGAACAAAACAGTGCAAGAAATTTGGTTCAACAATAAGAAAAAGAAAATAGAGAAAAGACAAGGAAGAAGAGGAGAGCCGACAAAAGGGAAGTTTCTCAAATATTCGCCCTTGCCTGTCTGGTTAGCATGCATAAAATGTTGCCATTGCTTTTCACATTTTATCTTAGTCTGATGAATTGTTCTCCTACGATAGACAACCTAGTCTGATGAATTTTCTCCTAGGATCACAATCTTAGTCTGATGAATTGTTCTCCTAAGATAGACAACCTAGTCTGATGAATTCCTAGGATCACAAGCTTAGTGTGATGAATTTTTCTCCTAAGATAGACGACCTAGTCTGATGACCTTTCTCCTAGGATCCGAATCTTAGTCTGATGAATTGTTCTCCTAAGATTGAAGACCTAGTCTAGTGGGCTTTCTCCTAAGATCAAAATCTTAGTCTGAGGAACTTTTCTCCTAAGATAGAAGACCTAGTCCAATGAATTTGCTAGTCAAATGTCCTTGGTTTTACTCACAGGAGACGTACATTCTAATCAAGTCTTTAGTTTTACTCTTATTATTGCATCAATAGCTTAGGTGATCTATATTTCGCTAACAACTCATAAATCTTTCTAGTGCAAACTGGGGCAGAAAATTCTCTTTGTTTGTTTATTTTGTTGCAGTCAGGAGCCCACCTGGAGAACAAGGGAATACTTTCCAAGCATTGCAATCAGGAGCCCACCTGGAGAACAAGGGAATACTTTTCAAGCTTCAGCAATCAGGCGCCCACCTGGAGAACAAGAGAAGTACAATTCAAATTTTAGCTTTTAATTTTTAATATTTGATAACATGCTGTACCCAGCCACCAAACTGGGGCAGAAAATTCACTTTGTTTGTTTATTTTGTTGCAGTCAGGAGCCCACCTGGAGAACAAGGGAATACTTTTCAAGTTCAGCAATCAGGAGCCCACCTGGAGAACAAGCGAATACTTTTCAAGCTTCAGCAATCAGGCGCCCACCTGGAGAACAATGGAAGTACAATTCAAATTTTAGCTTTTAATTTTAATATTTGATAACATGATGTGCCCAGCCACCAAACTGGGGCAGAAAATTTTCTTTGTTTGTTCATTTTGTTGCAGTCAGGAGCCCACCTGGAGAACAAGGGAATACTTTTAAAGCGTCAGCAGTCAGGAGCCCGCCTGGAGAATAGAGGCATATATTTCAAATTTCAGCAGTCAAGCATCACTCGGAGGAATGACAAAACATCTCCGATCACAATAGAAGGCATGAACGCAAGAATTCCATCAGAAGAATACAAGTTCAAGGTAACACAAGAGCAAGTTTGAAGACATAGTTAGGACCTTTTTGTAATTCATAGATCATAGCGTAGTCTAGCTTCTTTTTACTTTAACTCGGTGTAAAAAGGGGGTTCGGTAAGCCATAGCAACAGCAGCAGCAACAGTGAAACCACAGCTCATGGTAGTCCCAGCTACCAGACCCTCTCGAACTACACTGACCTGATTCCTTTTTAGCCAAGGATATGTAGTCAGCCTCAGAAGCAGTGTGCGGTCAAACTTTTCAAAAAATGCTTCACACGGATTATCCAAACAGGCAAAAATCGCTCGTATTTGCTCACTTATCTTTGCACGAAAACTCTTCGTGTTTCGGAGCAAAGAGGGGCAGCTGTGAGCACGTGATTTTTGCCCTATATGAATTACTCCCATAATTTCAAACAAAATGACTTCTTTTCATTCTTTTTTTAATTATTTTTAATTTTGTTGATTTTGTGACATTTTCTGGTATTTGTTCGCATTTTTTCTGTGCATTTCAATTCATAAAAAATACAAAAATATCTTGCATTTTTTGCATTTAGGATATAGCTTTGCATTTTAGGATTAATTGGAAAATCAATTGTTTTATAAAAAGGAAAATCACAAAAATAGTTAACTTGCACTTTTGGTTTTAATTTTTGATTTTTGAGTAGTTTCTTTCAGTTAGTGTTCCTTTATTAATTATGGAAATTACTATTTGGGTTTAATTAGTGTATTTAGGTCAATTAGGGTCTAGGAATTAATTTAGATTTTTTCTAATTTTGAAAACAACAAAAAAAGAATTTGTGAAAAGAAATGAAAAGAAAAGATATTTTTGGGCCAGTCATTAATTCTCTCACCCAGGCCCAATTGAGTCCCCCCCTGACCCGCCAATACCAGGCCCAAAGCCCTCAGCCTCAGGAGCTTAGAAACGACGTCGTTTCCAGTTAATGGAGTCAAAACAATCTGAACCATTGATCTCCACCTGATCCAATGGCCAAGAAAGCCTCCCCTCTTTCACATAATAATGTCCGAAATCAGAGACTCCTTATTTCCCCCGAATACACCCATTACTCCATCTCCCTTACATCTGAAACACTATTCAGCCATGGTCACCGGCGAGAAGCTTCAACCACCACCAGAAATTGGCCATGCCATCACCACCCCTTCTTGCATCCTATTTCTTCACCATTTTTCCCAAAATCCTCGCCAAATTAGATCGATTTTCAAATCTGAGATTGAAAGAGAAGAAAGTCTCTCAAGTCTTTGAGTCAGATGAACGATTAGGCTTGAAACAAGTATTGCCCATTTGTTCTCAAGGGGAACGTATGGTTAACACTAGTTTCGAGTCAAATCGAAGTCGTTTGAAGTTTATCAAGCCTCGTGGCCGTAGAGGTATCCGTTCTTTGCACTGGTTTCTTTGTCTCCATCTATTTTTACGTCGTCTCCCTCGTCAATTCAATTATTTAAGCTTCTTCTGTGTTTCCTCCGTTTCCAGTGTTTTTATTTATTTTTCGTCTTCATCTGGTTGCTGTAAATAATTTTGGTTTAATGTGTTTAGTCATGTTAATTGGTTAGAATTGACTCAATTTAGGTCGTCAAATTGATTGGGCTATTTAGAAGCCATTGTTATTTGTTAAAGGGGAGATTTGGGTTAGAATTTTTGGAGTCCCAGAATAAGATAAGGTCTTTGGGCTTTTAATTTGCTATAACCCATCCCAGCAACAGCTTTAGAGCTCTGTTCGTTGGGTGTGGCCCGACCCATAGTTGGATTGGGATGGGAGGGTAAATAACAGTAGTTACGAGGGTAATTTGGGTAGACTGGATAGGAGGGAATCTTTTGTAACTGATCTGGAAACTTCTAGCAGGAATCTGTTAGTAAATTTCACGATATAACTTGGGACACAAGTCACAAAATGGGGGACTCAAATGCAAAATTAAAACTTGAGGGTTACCCTACTTTGCTTGCCTATAAAGGCATTCTAACCTTACCTTTCAAGGGGGGAGCCTTTAACATTCTGAAATCTGAGAGATATAGAGAGCTGAAAAATCAAAAAAAAAATAGAGCCTCTAACCTGCTAAAAATGAGAAAAATCTAAAAAAAAAAAAAGCTAGAAGACTTGAGGAAGAAAATAGAGAAATTAAAAGCTGCTACTGTTCCATCGAATTTCAGCTTTTAAAAAAAAATTGGCAAGGCATCTTTAAATCAGTTTTGGTTTTCACCTTCTGTCCTAGCCTTGAAATGGTTTGAAAGCTAGTCAATGATTTCATTTGGGTGTCCTGGTTATTAGAATTTGTATCAGCTGTTCAGATTGCATTTCTTTGGGTTTTGAGCTGTTGAGTCTATTGTTCCATCGGATTTTGGGGTCATTTTCTGTGATTTCATCATTGAATCTGGGCTGTTTGTTGCTGGTTCATTCCCTGCTGAAATCTAGCTGCTGATTCCCCTTTGCTCACTCATTTTTATCATTTCAAGGTACACACTTTCCTGTACGCCATAATTTAGAATATAGCGACTAGGTTGAACTGTACACACGCTCAAACATCACGCATTGGGGTACAAAAATCACCAATCCTGAAAATGGAAGATGTAAAGCATGAGATGTATTTCCCTATGTGGAAATGATTTTGTTTACTTGTTATAGTTTTCTCTACTACTTCATGTTTAATAGTCGACTTGCAGTTATTGCTTGAGAATGATTCGTGCATTAGCTCTTAGTTCACCCCTTTCCCTTGATTTCCTCAAGTGTTGAAATCACTGAAGGATTGCGAGTTTGATAGCTTGGTTTGTAGCTCATGGGAGTACTATCAGGTTCTATCATTGATCTAGTGTGTGTAAACCTGATAGTTTTCTAGTAGTTTGGTCAATTATGGTACTGATTTCCTTCAAAAATTTCAGAGTGTATTAGCATGATTAAATGTAGGTTTGAGCTGTAATTTCAGATGTATTGGATGAACATAAGAAGTGATTATAGAATCAATCTATTAGCTTGCATAAGTGTATATATCTTCTGTATGCAATAAGTATTTAAACAATTAATTCAGGACAATTGGAAGTAGTTTCGAAGCATGAAAGTGGTCAGCAATTAATGTGTCTCGCCTAGATTTGGTTCCTGTGGTTGGAATAGTCAGTATGTGAATGTGATCATAGTTTGAGTATTTTTTAAGTTAAAACTCTAATCAAATTTTTAGCCTTCAGTAACAGTGTGTGTAATTGTTTGATTTTGCAATGGTTAATGTACAGGAGTATGGGCCTCTTGGGCTTTTCTTTCCTTGTAGTCATTTTAAAGTCCTTAATTCCCGTCTCTCTTTGTAATTGGGTCACTTGGACCCCAGGCCCAATATTAGCCGCCGGGTTTCTATAATTGGGCTCACAATGCCCCGATCCTAGACTCTCGCGCTCCAGCTGTTACATTATTTCAAATTGGGCCTGCTTATGGCATTTATGCCGGGCCTTGAGAGGTCCAGCGTGTTATTTTTTCTACGAATGTGACTTTGGGCCTTAGCCTGGGGAATGGCCCGCATTGGACATTAAGCTAAAGGGCCTTCCCGTTAATTGATTGCTATTTCAGTTAGCTGGTTCGATTCTAGTTAAACAAGTAGTAAATACCACAATTTTCAATTGGGCTCTTCGTAGTTTGTGGCCCTCCAAAACGTAGTCGATATTCCCTTTTAATTTAGAATCGAGGTGCGCCATGCCAAACATAAATGACAAATACATGGCCCTCAGTTTGTTTAAGTTTGAGTTGATCCTTAGATTCCGAGGCGTGCCATTTATCAAATTCCATGGCCCTCGCAAAGTCCAAACGCGTAGCTGCTTTAGGCGCGTGTTTAATAATTTACTTTCCTAAACTCGGGTGCACATTTATGTGACCCAAATCCAAATCTCAACGAAGTTATAATATGTCAAAAATCACGGGTGCATTTATGTGACGGGGTTCGAGACGTGTTTTAACGACGTTGCAATTCTCTTTAAAATTATGAATAAAAGCGGTTAAAAAGTTAAAAGTTGCACATAGGTTGAAAATGTATTAAAATCAGACTTTAGCCAAATATAGCAGTTGAGCGGCCGTGCTAGAACCACGGAACTCGGGAGTGCCTTACACCTTCTCTCGGGTTAACAGAATTCCTTACTCGGATTTCTGGTTCGCGGACTGTTAAACAGAGTCAACTTTTCCTCGATTCGGGATTAAACCGGTGACTTGGGACACCATAAATCTCCCAAGTGGCGACTCTGATTTTTAACTAAATGAATCCCGCTTCGATTGTCCTTTAAGTGGAAAAACTCCTTTATTATACTCTTTTCGAGGTGTAGTAAGAAAAAAGGAGGTATGACAGTGGCGTGCAACCCGATCCAATATAGCATTGTTGCGGCGTGCAACCCGATCTATTTATATCACTGTTGCGGCGTGCAACCCGATCCAATATAACATTGTTGCGACGTGCAACCCGATCCAATATAACATTGTTGCGGCGTGCAACCCGATCCATATATAGTATTGTTGCGGCGTGCAACCCGATCCACATATTTATATACCTTTAACAACAACCATACCAAGAGTCCCGGCAAAGGATCAACAATGAACTACACTATCCCGACAAGGGATTCCACAGTAAAAGTAAATACATCCCGGCAAGGGAGATACAGCTATAACCAGTCTTAGCCCGACATCTAATCATCTCAGCTAACACCAATACTCAATCATAAGTAATTTCCACGAAAACAATATTAATCCTTGCTCAATACCGAGAATCATCAATTAAAGCATTCGTGGTATTATTTAAGAACAAAATAATTAACAATTTAGGATTCACGGTTATGCTCGAAACCAACGTATAGATACTTGTCACCATGCCTATACATCGTACTCAACAAGAAGCAAATAGCAAATAGGACACAACTCCTAATCCCTCAAGCTAAGGTTAGACCGAACACTTACCTCGATGCGTCGAACACAAATCAAGTTTCAATTATAGCTTTACCCCTTGATTCCACCGCCAATTCGCTCGTATCTAGTCACAAGTTACTTAATTACATCAATAAACGCTAAATGAATCAGTTTGAATGCATGAAAATGAATTTCCCAAAGTTTTGCCCAAAAAGTCAAAAATCACCCCGGGCCCACATAGTCAAAACCTGAGGTTCGAACCAAAACCCGATTACCCATTCCCCTACGAACCCAACTATATAATTTGCTTTGAAATCGGACCTCAAATCGAGGTCCAAATCCCCAATTTTTGAAAAACCTAGGTTCTACCTAAAACATCCAATTTTCCCCATGAAAATCATTGATTTTAAGTTGAAATCATGTTAAAAGATGTTCATGATTGAAGAAAACTAGTTAAAAATGACTTACAATTGATTTGGAGAAGAAGAAGCCTTTGAAAAATCGATCTAGTGTGTTTATGTTTTAAGAGGATATGAAAAATGGGTTTCAAATCGTCTAAGTATAAAAGTAGATCTCAGGTATGGGAATTGCGAACCCCGACCTCTTCTAGCTTGGGAATTGCGAAACAGGGCTCGCATTTGCGAATCCTTCAGGGAAAACTGGACTTATGCGAACAACATGTCGCATTTGCGACTTGGGAATTGCGACCACAACATCGCATTTGCGATCACTAGCCAAATGGGAAACTTCGCATTTGCTAATATAATCTCGCATTTGCGAGAGGGTGCTGGCCTGGGCTTCTTTCGCATTTGCGACAAGCCACTCGCATTTGCGATATCGCATTTGCGAGCCAGGCTTCGCATCTGCAGGCCTGCTATGCACATCTGAAAAACCTGCAATTTTCTAAGTCCAAAATGAATCCCGTGGCCTATCCCAAAACTCACCCGAGCCCTCGGGGCTGCAAACCAAATATACACACAACCTCAAAAATATCCTACGGACTTATTCATGTAATCAAATCACCAAAATAACATCACGAACATCAAATTAAACCTCGAAATCAATGAAATTTCTCAAAACTTCTTTAAACACCAAATTTTGCATTTAAGGTGCGAATCACGTTAAACGGATTTCGTTTCTTACCAAACTTCACAGAATTATCTTAAATCACATATAAGACCTGTACCGAGTGCCGGAACCAAAATACGGGCCCGGTACCAACATGTTCTAATCAAAATTCATTTCCAAATCCTTTAAACAATTTCAGAAAATGATTTTCTTTAAAAATTCATTTCTCGGACTTGGGACCTCGGAATTCGATTCCGGGCATACGCCCAAGTCCCATATTTTCCTATGGACCCTCCGGGACCGTCAAATCACGGGTCCGAGTCCGTTTATTCAAAATATTGACTGAAGTCAAATTAATTCATTTATAGTCAAAATTTACTATTTTTCACAGACTTTCACATATATGCTTTCCGGCTACGCGCTCGGACTGTGCACGCAAATCGAGGTGATGCTAAAAGAGGTTTTTAAAGCCTCGGAATGCAGGATTCATTTCAAAAACAAGTGATGACCTCTTGGGTCATCACAAGGCCAGCCTTAACTCAACTTAATCCAAAACACAATACTAAAATTCAAAACATTTGCGGAAGAACTTTTATCGTTTAAATAAATTGATTAAAACATAAGGCAAAATTTATAATACAATACAACCAGCTCAAAACCAAGGTGTCACGGAGTACATGAGCGTCTAGAGAAATAGCATAGTTTACTATAATGCTTTCTGAATACAACTAAAACACAACTAGAATAGAGAAGGAGGGTCAAGGTCTGCGAACGCCATGCAGATACCTCAACAATCTCCAAAGCCTGCAATCTCGGTCAATGACTGCCACTGGGACTGAAAGTACCTGGATCTGCACAAAAGGTGCAGAGGGTAACGTGAGTACACCAACTCAGTAAGTAACAAGTCTAACCTATGGACTGATAGGTAGTGACGAACGTAACCTCAATAGGAAATATTGAAATAAACTGTGTAGAAAAGTAGGCATGCTATCAGTTCAAGAATAAAACTCAAGCAGTAAAATAATTACATATCTGAACAATGTGAGATATGAAGCTCAGCTAACCCTACATGCCAATGCACAGAATATGGGAAATGCACCATGTGCTCCCACTCTCAAGTGCTCCACCACTCGGTATTTCATATGGCCATCCGGCCTAGGAAAATCCATCCCGGAATATATACAACACCGACTGCAAGTCAACCAGTACTGAGGAACAAGGGTAATCCAACCCTGAGGAGAAATCCATCTCCAGGTATATATATATATATATATATATATATATATATATATATATATATATATATATATATATATATATACTTCGGACAAATCCATGTCCAGGGAAATCCATCCCTCAAAACATCATTTGCGCTCACTGGGGGTGTGTTATAGACTCCGCAGGGGCTCCTACAGCCCAAGCGCTATCATAATCATCAACATAACCGATGCGGCGTGCAGCTCGATCTCATAACTGTCACTCATAATCAGGCTCTCAGCCTCACTCAGTCATCATTCTCCAATCTCACACACACGGGCTCACAATGCCATGAAACTAGCCCGAAATAATGATATGAAGTGCCAAATAATAACAATTGAGACTAAGACATGATATGATATGCATGAATGAGATTTAGTACAAAATATCAATGAATCTAATGAAATGACAGCAATAAACGACCACTCGGGTCTCAACAGTATCGGCGTGAAACCCTAACAGGATAGCTAGCATGATATACATCACATTAACTTAATCACATGATAGAAACAAGGATATCTACAAAAAAGAGTCACTAAGCGGTGTCATGGAATGAACCAAGCCACAATTCTCACGGTGCACGCACGCACGCCTGTCACTTGGCATGTGCGTCACCTCAATACAGTCATATATCACATAGTTCGGGGTCTCAAACCCTCAGAACCAAGCTTGGAAGCGTTACTTACCTCAACCGAGCCAAACTCCTATTCCGCGATGCCTTTGCCCCACAGTTCAACCTCCGGATGCTCCGAATCTAGCCATAAACAATTCGATACAATCAACACGAGCTAAAGTATTCAATCCCACAAGAAGATACTAAGCTTTAGGCCAGAAGTCAAAAGTCAACTCAAAAGATGGGCCACGGGCCCACCTCTCGAAATCCAACCAAAGTCATAAAATTTGACAACCCATTCAATTACGAGACTAACCATATTGGTTTTGCTCAATTCCGACTTCGAATCGGCTCTCAAATCCCAAAAGTTCATTTTATTAAAACCCCACAAATTTTACCCAAATTTTATCCCAATTACTAATCAAATGATGAAATCAATGATATATTCATGATTACTAGCCAAACCGAGTTAGAATTACCTACCCAGATGATTTCCTTGAAAAACTCCCAAAAATTCGCCTCAAACCGAACTCCCAAAGTCCAAAATGTGAAATAAAACCCTAAACCTCGCTTATATAGTGCCCTCTGAACTTCCGTTTCGTGGTCCGTGTATTTCTCACCGCGGCCTCACAATCCCCACCGCGGTCCGTGTAATTTCCATCATGGTCGCGGGCCTTGAGGCTTCAACTACCGCGGTCTGCACAATCCTGTCGCAGCCGCATAGTACCATCGCGGTCCACGAAATTTCCTCTGCGACCGCACTCCCAAGATACGAGACCTGCAACTTTCCAAACACCAGATATCAAACATTTCTAACTTCCAAAGCCAAATAGTGATTAGATAACCACCCGGAACTCACCCGAGGCCCTCGGGACCTCGACCAAACATACCAATACACCCCATAACATCATCTTAACTAAGTCGAACCTTCGAATCACTAAAAATAACATCGAAACACCGAAACACCCTCAGATTCAAGTCTAAGAACTTCTAAACTTCCAAAATCAACAAATGACGCCGAAACCTACCAAATTACCTCCGAAGACCTGAAATATTGCACACACGTCACAAACGACACTACGAACCTACTACAACTTTTGAAATTCCATTCTGACCCTGATATCAAATTTTTCACTGTCGGCCCAAAATCACCGAATTTCCAACTTCGCCAATGCAAGCCCAATTCTACCACGGGCCTCTAATAGCTTGTTTGGCCAAAAATTGAGGTGTTTGGCCAAGCTTTCGGACGAAAATAAGTGCTTTTAGGAGAAGCATAAGCAGTTTTGGAGAAGCAGAAAAAAGTAGCTTCTCTCCAAAAGTACTTTTTTGAGAAGAACTTTTGAGAAAAATACACTTAGAAACAGTTTTTTAAAGCTTGGCCAAATACTAATTGCTGCTCAGAAGTGCTTTTCAAACTAATTAGTCAAACACAAACTGCTTCACACCAAAAGTACTTTTGAGAAAACACTTTTAAAAAAAAAAACACTTCTCAAAATAAGCTGATTTTTGCAGCTGGGCCAAACGAGTTATAAATCACATTTCGGACGCGCTCCTAAGTCCAAAATCACCTAACGGAGCTAATGGAACCATCAGAAATCCCATCCGAGATCGTTTACACATAAGTCAATATCCGATTGACTTTTCCAACTTAAACTTCTAATTAGGAGGCTAAGTGCCTCATTCCACTGCAAAACCACTCCGGACCCGAATCAACCAATATGATACGATAAAACACAGCTGAAGAACACAAAAGAAAGCAGAAATGAAGGAAACATGGCTATAACTCATGAAACGACCGGTCGGACCGTTACATCGAGTTTCCTCTCTTACAAAAAAAAAGTTAGAAACTTATCTTGAACAAAAACAAAAAAGTTCAGTCCAATGCATAACTAAACAATGTTTTGAAGATAAATTTCTAATATTTTTTAATGGACAAGTTAAAAACCTTGCTCCATCATTGGCTTAAGGTTAGTTGTGACATCTAAATGGAACCGTCGGTTAATGCCACGATGACTGTGTTGCTAAGTTAATAACGTTACCTTTTCTCTCTTTTTTCCTCGTTTCATTTATGATTAAGAACGTTTATAAGTTGGAAAACATTGTTAAATTTCAAATAAGTTACAAGGTTAAAGGATTAAATAATATATTTAACCCTTACACTATATTAAGGGTAAATTCTACTAGCTGTCAAATTTCCCGGGCATCCAAGGGCAACACTAAACAAGTATTTCTGACCCTGACCATGTTATATACGTTTGTGGTTAAGCAACGAAGAAATTTAAAATGGATCTTTAAATCAAGTATTCATTTTAGTTAAATATCAAAAAGTAAAAAGTACGAATAGATATATCTAGGAGTACTTATTTACTTTACTGGTTACTAGTAATATATAGCAAAGAGACTGACAATTTTTGCAACTCTTAATTTATCTGTTCCTAGTGAATAGGTTATCTGCATATACTGGGATTATGTGTCATAATATAAGTATTCGTTTATTTTTTAATTTATTATCTTTAGCATGGAGGAAATAACGGAAATATTGCTTTTATCCATTTTTACATGAGGCTAAAAAATTTAAACGATACTGATGAAGTTTTAGCCAAAATGACGTTAACGACTAAACATTGTCGCTTAATTCTTACTCGTGTATGAAGAATGTGAAAATTTGTTGTCCAACCTTTAGGGCAAAAGAAAGTAAGTTAGTGAAAGTTCATCTACTATATACTATATATAAAAAAAAAGTCGATACAATATTGCACTGCACAAAAGCGGCTCATGTCCAATCTTATGAGTGTGGTTGTCAGTACACTCAATCTGCTGTTTTTTATGGTTGTTGTATCTTTGTAATTTTTGGTTCACTGACATTTGTTAATTTTATAAAAGTACTTCAGCTACCGTCAAATTTAGAAAGGTTTCAGTGGACACTTCATGTTCTAAGGGACTAAATATTTTGTGAGATTAGGTGTTATATGTTCTCTTAGAAAATTTGGTGAAATTTTATAATTACTGCGACTTCACCTAGGAGCTTAAAAGGATTAGTTGTCTTGGTAAAACTAAAACTATGGTGACCTTTCTGTTCGTTAGTTTTATTGATAAATTTTAATGTCTTGCACTAAAGAATTTTGAAGTTTAAAAAGTAAATTCTTTTTAGAGAAAAACAATTGTACTATAAAGCTAGCACTTAGGAAGTGATGTAGTAATTTTTTTTGGTTAAAGTGTTGTAGTAATTACAAGTGAATAAAACACCAGAACAAGAAACTCTTTCCAATATTACAGGGATTTCAAGAAATAAATCTTTGTGTCGTGTATCCATAAAGCGTTATTTGTACTACCGATTATCATTCATTCACTACTTTTTTATATGCTGCTAGTGTTCGTTAGTAGTTACACTTGTATATTTGTGTGGAGAAAGAGAGGTAATTCTCTGCTTTACTAGAAGGCTTTATCGTTTAATGTGCAGTACATATTTAAACACACGGAAAGAAATAGTCATAAGTTAACCAATAAAAAATGAAACCTTTGATCTGCAAATAAAAGGCGGTACCAAATGCAACATGTCATAGTATATGTTTCCTTGACCCATGGTCCAATATTTCTTGTAGCCTATAATTATAATTGTCGCATGATTGTTGTAAATATTTTTGGTAGAGCTGGACCTGCTATATAATTCCAAACGCGTAACCGGTTAAGTTTACTCACTTCTGAAAAACTAACTCTATTTCATCTAACTTTTTTTTTTGGTGCTATATTCTATATCATGGACATTGCCTATATAGGTAGTAATGTTGAATTCTTTCTGAGTATACTACTCCAAGTCTCCTTCCTATTTCACCAAGCTAGTTGAGGATTCTTGATTTTGTCGATGAATTAGAAAAACTATGGAGGAGATTGAAATTAATGGAACTAGTGTCATAGAGTGAATTGTATCTTTTGTTTCCTCTACTTTGTTTTATGGCCTTTACATTTTTGCTACTATTTATATTTATTGATCTTATAGTGCTATATTTTGGAAGAAGAGGATGAGGCAAGTCCTACAAGTCATTCTAAGTAACTTTATCTGATAATTTTGCAAATTATATTCAGTTTTCTTTTAGCTGAGTGTTTCCATACAACAATTCTGCAATATCTAAAATTTTCAGTGATGATGTAGTTGCAATGTTTAGTAAGTGGACAATAGGCATATGTTATTCCATCTTGTTCTTTGTTAATTGTAGTTTTGTACTTTACAACTTTCTTTTATCAAAATGTAATTATATTTATCTTCTTTTATAGGATAAACATGCTTAAATCATCATTGCTGGACATATGGTTCATGAGGTGCAACAAGTTGTTGGAAGAAGATATATTTTTAGAGTTAATTAGATTAGAATAATGACTTTGGTATATGATGCTCTTGTTACTTTTTGTAAGTAAAAGCACACATTATAAGAGATTTAGTTTTTTGGAAAGTGAGTAAATACGTATATATCAATTTTATGTATTGATGTCTCTATATATATATATATATATATATATATATATATATATATATATATATATATATATATATATATATATATATATAAAATTTATTATTTTATATGTACATTGGTGATATTATTATTGGCAAAAGGT
The DNA here is from genome assembly GCF_001879085.1 of Nicotiana attenuata. NCBI lineage: Eukaryota > Viridiplantae > Streptophyta > Magnoliopsida > Solanales > Solanaceae > Nicotiana > Nicotiana attenuata. The sequence continues at coordinate 212,705 of NW_017671268.1, read as the reverse complement.
AATTCATAAACACAATAGCAATTGTTGCTAAAAGCCTTGATAATAGATCAATAACAAACTCTCTCGCTAATTTTTTCACCACAACAGATATTGTTGGTGAATAAGCTCTTTTTTGTAATAATAATTTTTGTTGTTAAATGTTCTCATTAGTCACGTTTACTTGCTCTTTACCAACAAAATATAATTTAAGGTAACAATATTTTTTTGTTACGTTAAGTTAGCAATTGCAACAATATTATTGGTTGTTGGGAGTACTTTTCCCATCGGTGTTTATTGCAACAGCGTGCAACAACTTTCTTGTTGTTGCCAAAACTCTTTTTCGCAACAACATTTGATTTATGGCAACAAAAATTGTTGTTGGCTACTCCCTTCTTTCTTGTAGTGCCCCAAGCAAATTTTGTTACCAATAGTGAATACTTACGTAGTAGAACACAAATCTCACTAATTGAAGATACTAATTAATGGTCAAATGACACAAACATAAGAAGTGGTGGAGGAGATCAGACTCTGCTTCAGGGTTACGGTTAGAATACTTCTCTGAATATTGAAAGTTTTTTTTTCTTTTTCCAAAAACTACTTTATATGAGAATTATATAGAAGACAACTACTTTTACAAGAATATTTCTTGCCATTACAAATTAAATACACCCTTACATGAACTTTGATGAATATACACGAGATATGATCGCATTCATATGATCCCAGCCATTCATATAACATATAATTCAGGGGTTATACCCTCAGAATCAAAGTCTAGAAGTGTTACTTACCTCAAATCGTGTAATTCTTTATTCTGCTATGCCTTTACCTCGTGAATCGGCCTTCGAACACCGCAAATCTAATCACAATTAATTCGATTCAGTCAATACAAATTCTAGGAATTAATTCCACATAAAAATACTAATTTTACAACAAAATTCAAAATTTAACTCAAAAATTGCCCATGGAGCCCACGTCTCGGAACCCGACAAAATTTACAAAATATGAACGCTCAATCAACCACGACTCCAATCATACCAGTTTTACCAAATTCCAACATCAACTCGACCCTCAAATCTTCAATCTAAACTTAAGGGTTTTCACAATTTTTCAAACTTAAAACACCAATTAAATGCTAAAAATAGCAATAAATTCGGGTAATTTGACAAAAATTGAGTTAAGAAACCTCAACCCATTATTTTCCTTGAGAATCTCCTGAAAATCGCCTCTCCCCGAGCTCCAAATTGTTAAAAATAGAAAATGAGACGAAGTCCCATTCTTAGAACTTAAACTCTCTGCCCAGACATTTGCTCTACGCGATCACGAAGCACAAACCTCTCACTGACCAAATTAACCTTATGCGATCGCGGATAACTTCACGCGATCGCGAAGCTCAACTCCACAAACTTAGGGGATCGCGAGCTTGTCTACGCGATCGCGAAGTGTAACTTCGCGTGATCCCCTGTTGCCTCACTTTCTCTGACGCGACACGCCTCACGCGTTCGCGATGCATGAACTGCTCCTGCTATGTGATCGCAGCCCAATATCTGCGATCGCATAGAACAAATTTCCACTGCCCAAAATAATATCCTACGTAATCACGGACAAGTTCATGCGATCGTGTATAAGGAAACCAGGTGCAGACATCAGAAAAATTCCAGCACAGTTCCAAGTCCAAAAATTGATCTGTTAACCATCTGAAACTCACCCGACGCTCCCGGAACTTCAACCAAATACACCAACAAGTCTTAAACCATCATATGAACTTAGTCGAAACCTCAAATCACATCAAACAACGCTAAAAACATGAATCATACCCAATCCAAGCCTAGTGAAACTATGAAATTCCAACTTCTACATTCGATACCGAAGCCTATCAAATCAAATTTGATTGACCTCAAAATTTTGCACACAAGTCATAAATGACATAACAGACCTAGTTCGACCCCGATATCAAAAAGTCAACTCCCCAGTCAAATTTCCAACTTAAATTTTCTATTTTCACCATTTCAAGCCTAATTTAACTACAGACTTCCAAATAACTTTCCAAACATGCTCCTAAATCCAAAATCACCATACGGAGCTATTGAAATCATTAAAACTCTATTCCGGGTCGTTTACACATAAGTCAACATCCGATTAACTATTTTAACTTAAGCTTTAAATCTTGGAACTAAGTGTTCCAATTCAATTCTAAAACCTCCTCGACATGTCACATAATAACTGTAAAGCACAAAATGAGCAGTAAATAAAAGAACAGGGTTGTAATACTCAAAATAACCGGTCGAGTCGTTACAGGAAAATTTTTAACCTTTAAAATCATCCAAGCGATTACTATCATTCGGGTTAACAATATAAGGTTGTCTCCGTAAAAGAGTTCCCCTTCTCTCTTTAAGAAAATAGTGCCATTCAATATTGTCTGATGACATTTTCAAGTATTTAGGCATCATAACTCACCCTAAAAGATCATCACTACATTATGAGGCTTGCATAGCTAACTATCAGGGGCGGACCTACATAGGTTCAAACGGATTCAGCTGAACCCGGTTCGTAAAAAAATAATGCTATTGTTATGTATAAATTATATTTTTAAGAAACAAAATATACAGTAAAACAATAAACGTTGAATCCAATTGACAAAAAGTCAGGCGTGGTACAATGGTTAAAGCGGGTTCGTTCAAAGCCTCAGGTTTGGGATCGAATCCTGAATTCTGCCTATACATTCTGCTTTTCTTAGTTTTTCCAAAAGGGATTTTTTCCTAACTATACCATATATGAAACCTTATTAAAAAAAATGTGCATTGTTTGTTAATAGAATCTTGGTGTTAATTGATTCTACATTAAATTCAATTTTTAAAAAGGGAAAGGAGATTTCTCATCTGCGTATTTTTCTCCAGAACTACAATTCAAATTCTCGAAAAAAAAAGAACGAACAATTCAAATTTTCGAGTTTTAACTACTCAAAGTTGAAAAAATCTGTTCTTCGTCGTTTCTTCTATCACGGGAGGTTTGAGAGACTTCAATACCAAGTTCCGTTGCAGTAGGATTAGGGGTGTTTGAGGATCCTGATCCACCACCCTCTACATATACCCTTATCTTCTACTGATCCTCCCACCGCAACTGATCAACCCCTTCAACATCTTCAAGGCTAAGATCAAAATGAAGTCAATGACAATAACTTAAAGCTTGTAAAGAACAACAAAAATGAGAAGAAAAAAATAATAGCAATAGGTCTTCTTAGTTTTATGATATTATCTACAAATTTACTACATATATCTATAATTTGACTACAATTTCTTTATTTGGTGCAAGAAAAAAATATTTTAATATACAGTGTCTCCAGATTGTAGATAAATTGTAGGCAAATTGTAGTTTACTTATAGTTTGTAGTTAATTTGTAGATAAATTGTAGATATATTGTAGATACTATATTTTTAATATTGTAATTTTTTTTTCTTTGTGTTTGTTCTGAAAATGTAGGTGAGAGCTTCAACAGATCATATACATACTGTGTTGGATGGTGTGAAGCGGTACATTGTGTGTCTAGAAAACAAGAAATGTAGTTGTGGCCAATTCCAACTTGAAGAACTTCCATGTGTAAATTGTTTCCAGATTGTAGTTATAATGTAGGTTAAATGTAGTTAATTTGTAGCTTTTGTAAAATTTTGCAGACAATTTGCAGATTAATTGTGGATGTCACATTTCTACAATTGGCTCTTCATCTACAAAATTTGTACAAAAAACTACAAATAAAAGCTGCCAAAATAGCAATTCATAACATTCCAATCAAGAAATATGAGAAGAAGTTTAGAAGTGATTTATTATCACGTCTTTTTCCATGAATTGGATCGACACTAACATATCGCCCATGCTGTTTTATGACACTTGATGGCCACGATGGTGATGCCTCCAATCTTGATGGCCACGATGGTGATGCCTGCAACCTTTCGACCAGGTGACGTCGAAACGGAATTCAAACAAATCATTTTCCAGAAAGAGGGAATTTTGTTTGGTTACAGAAGAGGGAAAATGGAAAAAAGAATGTGGGGTATGGGTAAAAACGTGGGTGAGGGGGTGAGGGGTAAGGAGAGAAAAACGTGAGATATATGGATACCTTTAATTAAGGAGTAAAAATTGCCCATTAATTATATACGGATACCTTTAATTAAGGAGTAAAAACAGCCCATTAATTAGACCCTTAATTAAGTATGGTATAGAATTGCTAATTTGGTATACGAGTTTGTAATTAAATCAAACCTTAAACATTAAGGGTAATAAGGTTTCATATGTGGTATAGGAATGTAAAAATCCCTTTCCAAAAATCAGTAGATTTTAGGCCCAATGCCATTTAACATATTAATTTGTTTAATTTTAAATCTCTGTTAGAGTATTCTTCTATCTTAGTTTCACACTTTTTTATTTGAATTTTTTAAAATATTTTAAGTATTATACTTGCCTCTTTCTTGTGGTTGACAAAATATTGACTTTTTTATTTATCATCATTTGTTTTAATCTAGCATATTTTTATAATTCCAGAAATCTTATATTAAAAAATTATTACTCTAGTTTAGTTTATACTACTCTTCTATTTGTTAGTTTGCAATCATTAGCTTGTCAAAATGAAAAAATTAGAGTTTGCTAACTAATAAAATTTAACAAATAAGTAGAAATTAGTATTTTGGTATCGATTAATTTGATTTTTGTTAAATAAAATCATTAGAATTTTGTAAAAGTTTTATAAATTGTTAAAGTTAAAAAAGTAAGTAAAAAATTGTTAAAACTTTATCTTTATATGTCTTGAAAGGACGACCTTAAAAAGGAGAAAGAGAAAAAAAGTACCGAGCTATTTTTTTGGGAGGTTTTGTTATGAAGACAAACAAAGAATGAACGATAAACTACATTTGTTAAGCCTGGTATTGCTTAACGTCGATGAAGTAGAGGATTTCATTTTTATTTGAACCCACTTACATAAATTTCTGGGTCCGTCACTGCTCTGCCATTACTGTATATAATGATAACGAGAGCAGATAAAAGGGAATTGTATAATTTTTTATAGAGAGAGAGAGCAGATATGTATATAGTCCTAGAGTTGAATTATATAACTGACTAATAGAATATGTAGGAGGACGTCTAAACCCAGTTGAACTCTATCAACTGTGAGATAATAAATGATTTGTGTTGATTAGATTTTAATTGGTGTTACTTCATTAATTAGACATATTGGATACACCAACTTTGTTAACCCAAATAATAGTGATCGCATGGATTATTTTAAATATATTCTACTCATCTTATATGATACCCTGTTTGATATAACACGATTAATATATACTGTCAAACCTCTCAAATATCCTCATTTGGTCCGTTTGATATTACACGATTAACATATACAGTCAAATCTCTCCATAACATCTTCATTTTATATGATACCCGTTTGATATAGCACGATTACCACGATTAACATATATAGTTTGATCCGAATAAGTTTTTCTAAGAGTATAATACATCTTGGAAAAACCTGATCAATTCTAGTCTTCTAGATAAGCACAATTTAAAGGGCAATTAATTAGAACTAATCTAATAAACTTGCACGAATTGGAGTCCTGATAGGACCGGAAGTCCTTTATCTATTTCTATATCTCGAGTTTATGCCTAATGAGTCAGCACAATACGCAAAAAATGCTACAACAATGTATAAGAAACTGAGAAATCACAAAATACTGCTTGTATTATGAGTTAAAAACAAAGAAAGGAACGGTAAAAGTAAATTAACGACAATAATAAAGAAAATAAGGCTAGATTCTAAACTTCTCCTTGTATCGGGAAAACACTTGTTTTCCTTTTGGCTAAACAGTCAAGTTCCAGTATCACCATGATGGCTAAGCAAATACATAAAAAATACAAAAATAAAAAAAGAAGAGGAATTACAGCAAAATAAGGAACAATGTTAGGTGGAATTTTTTCAAGTCCGATCAGTAGTGCGAATAAAGAGATAAAAAATATCGAACCAAAAACAAACGCTAAACACTCATAGACATGCAAAATCTTCTCACGATCATTAGGAAGAGCCATAACTGTACCTATATAATGGTTACTTTGATAGAAATCTCAAATAACTATTTATAAAAGGGACAGAACCCATCTATATATAATATATAGTCCTAGTTGAATTAGACTTCTAATCCTTGTTGAACTCCAACATGTTCTAATAATTCTTTAATAATCAAGAACCAAACAAAAATGTAAGATTTTCTTCTTTTTTAAAAAAATAAATAAATTACTAACTATGGGATTTTGAAATAAATTAGAAAAGCACGACTCCTCCGGACAGAATGAACAAAGGAAACAAAGAACTGAAGCAAAAACAACCTATCCAATCAAATAGACACGGACAATAATAGTTATCCTTGATTTAAATATAGTTGGTGTCACATTAGTTCCAACCTATAATTCGTACAGACCGTAAAATTTAAGGTGGATACTGTAATTTGTATGATTCGCCTATTTTGGGTTAGTCCGAATTGATTCAATAGGTTTTTAATTTGTAGGCAGAAAAATCACATCTCTTTTTTCTGGAAGAAAAGCGAAACCAGCATTTTAAATTAATGAAGTTTAGATGGTACAATCTTGGTATTTAGCAATTCCATCCACCATAAATCATGTAACGATCAGACAAAACAAATGTAAAAGAAGCATATACATTTTTAGATTACCTTACTGTTGATTTAGAGTTCGGATGTATTACCTTTAAAAAAACTAGTATACGTACCCGCGCGATGCGCGGATTAATTCAATGAGAAAATGAACGGAGAGCGATAATAGAAAAAGATCTATATTGAAGTAAAAATTTAGTGACCATATTCAAAAGAATTAAACCAAAACACAAATAAATGAATTTGTTTCACTTGTTTCTAAAAGATTTTTACATGCCATTTATTTGTATTCATCGGTCAAATTACAACTTGAATTGATAAACCCTCCATGATTGCATCAATTTTTTTTTTTTTTTTGTTTCTCTGTTTGATGTTTGCGTAGCTAAGTTGCTTAATTTATTTTTTTATTTTTTTTGAATTTAAATTATGCATTATGGTTATGAAGGTTTAGGTATATGACAGACTAATCTTTTAAAGGCAAAGCAACTTAAGATTTTTGCCCGTAAGAGCAGTTTTGGAAGGTTATGCATTATCTTATGTAACTTACAAATTCCAATATTTTATGATTGATAATATACAAAATAATTTAATGTTATTTGGAAGTTATTGATATGGAGAGATTTGTTCTTTGTTTAGTAGTACCCACTGCTGCAATCTTGGCAGGTGTATGTCCAACATCGATCAACTCGTTATCTTCACTAGAATCCTACATATTTAGAACATAAAAGCTTGTGAAAATCAATAGTTAATCTATAGTTCTTATTGCTTTATTATTGTATAACCTGCAAATTATTAAATTAAAAGAATGAATTATGTAAAATATTAATAATGAGTTATAAAATCACCGTGATTTCATTATCTTCATGACTGAGTTCATTATTATTGAAATCTGGATCCTATAAAAAATTATACATCATAAGTAAATCAATTCAATCACAAATAGGAAAGTTGTGAAAAATTAAGTAGAGAAACATACTTTGAATGTCTCTTCACGTGGAGAAGGAATGTATTTCTTTATAATTTCCTCGTCGTCACTAAGTGTAACAACTTTCAAGACATCATCTTGATTCTTACCGTTGGAACTCTTAACCTCCACTTTAAACATAAACTTTTTATCAACAATATTTTCTATCTCCATTGGACATGAAGAGTCGTCTGCAGCACCATAATTCTAACAAAAAGGACATAATCACAACGGTCAACAGAAGCTACAACAACAAAAGTAAAAAAGCAAATGTAATATGGTGTACACATATTTTTTGTTCCATATTAGAATGGATTTAATAGTTACAAAGATAATGCTTCATTCTCATAGTAAGTTTGTTATTAAGCATAAGCTAAATGGCAGGAACAATACACTAAACAAAGCTACTAAAATAAAAAGAGGAAAGTAAAACATCAGAAACTAAAGTGAAAGCATAAGTCTTCTGAAGTAGGATCAAAATAAAGTGAAACATCAATCAAAATTCAAACAACATTTATGTTGTTTAAAAGACACCAAACTACAACTATCTTAACTTTATCAAAACTTAGGGACAACTAAGAATAGAGAACTATTACCATCATTTCAAACTTATCAACCCTTTAAAGTAAATCTAAAAATAGCAAATGCATACGGATTTAGCAAAATAAGCTCATTCGGCTTTTAAAAAATTCAAACAGAAAGAGCAATAAAGCAGATGTGTAAAATAAATGATTATGAAGGGTTAGAAGCATAAAAGACACAAGAAAGCAGAAGTAGTCAATCTATGTTCAGTCTGATAATTGCATTGTGTATTACAGTTGCAACAACTACTGAAGTTGCTGAAACAGTAACAAAGAAAAACATTGCGTGTTTTATTCATGCATTTCCTTCTACGAAAAAATTAATTTCTGGAGATAATTATATAGCATTTATTAATTCGAAATAACTAGAAATAATTAAAAGGTGAAAAACAACTGCCGACTTAGAATAAAAAAAGAATAAAAAGATACAGAACCATTTGCAAATGGAATTGGTAAGATATGCAAAAGAAATGAGTGATTATCACACTCCACACACAATCATTGAGCCCAACATATATATATTATAGCACTAAAACATGGTGGTTTATCTTTTTAAACAGGAGCAAAATTTGGGGTGTCACACCTTTAATACCCTTAACTTTAGAGTAAAGATCTGTGCAACAACCATTGGTCTAGATCTTACTTTTCCAAATGGTAAAAGAAAACGCATGCAAAATAACATTAAGAGCAAAAAGTTCAAGCCATTCTGATAATGTGAAGGTCAATAAAGGAAGTTTCACCGCATTCAGTGCTGACTTTGTAACTTAAAATTGGAACGTTGAAGTTTAACAATGCTCACATACTTATAAACACAAATTAAACTACCCAAAAATAAGAACGAAAGGAGATGCAGGGGATTGGATCATGTACCACTTAATTCAAAGTTGATGGTCTTATTTGTCTAAACAATTGTATTATACCTCGAATACAGCATCCTTTAAATCATTTGTCGATTTTTTGATAATCTTAGCTGCATCCTTATCCCACAACAGCAAAGAAATTGTACCGGTGCAATCCATCACCTTAACTTGTAGCCTATACCTAGAAAGAGTTTGTGCTTTTAATTTTGAAAATAGTAAAATAAAATTATAAATTATGGTCATACCTATGTGTGGGAGATTGAATCTGTTCGCATTTTTTACAATAGAATTTTTCCCCCTCTTTGTCTAGTTTCTTTGCGCAATTTTTGCATGCTAAATAACACCATCCACGGTCTAATTCTACGTGTACAATAGTTGCTACAACCTAAAAATCTCCTGGCTGCGCATAAAAAATTATATATACAAATGTTATGGGGAGAAAGAGAGGATAAAAGTTGTGATAATTAAAAATTAAAAAAAGTAAAAAGTAGGTACTCACATGCTTACACTCACTCAGATCCTCAATAGTTTTAACTTCAATGCTTCCAGATGCTAGCTCATCAGCAACAGAATGAGTTTTGTGAGATGAAATTTGAGTAATTCTTTGTGAGCTTTCCCCACGCACAGAAACCATTCTATTTCATTTTTAAGTTGAGATATATTAAGACATATTAACACTAAAAATTGATTTGAAATATCCTTTAATTAAGTATAACTTATAGACCTGGAGCAAAAGTCAACAACTTGAGGAAGATTTGAATTGATCCAAAGCTTCGACACGTGCCAAGTGTTCCTCACCGAATATTGTTCTATACACATAAAAGTAATTTTTAAGATTTTACTAATTGTATAAAGACATTATATTGTAAAGTAAGTAGACAATTTAATAACCTCGATATCGATGTGCTCTAATCAATTGCATGACGATGACAACAGGTTTATCATTGGATCCATTCAAATACAGCTTGATCTGTTCGACAAAGTCTCCCCAAAGAGTTGCAGAAATAGTATTGCTCCTACAATTATTATAAGGTTAAGCATAGGAATCAAATTAAAGAATTATTGAAATATTTAGTTAGTTTAATAAATTGTGGCGAGCTTACTCATAATCTTGTATCTCAATGTTCATGAACATACGGATGCTATCATCTTGTTTGATAGATTGTACGTCTTCATAGCTCACAATTTCGCCAATAACATCTACAATAACATTGAAATTTGTTCAAAATTAGTAATCATTATGGACAATATAAATGAAGATTGTTAAAGAATTATTTAAATTCATGATCTACTTAAGATATAGCAATGGGTAAACCAAATATAAAAGACAGAAAAGGGATTATAGAATATTAACTGAAACCGAAAAATTGTACCCACGATTGACAAAAATGAGATTGTCATTTTCGAAGGAGGACACCTCAATTTTACAATGTATATTATATGGTTGCAACAGGGTTTGAACCTTTGGGCATGTGAAGTGTGTGCTTAACCCACAAAACACGCGCGACGCTCTTACCACAAGACCATAATATGTCATTTTTTTCCCTTTTGGAACAGTTCTATAGCAGTATCTCACTTGGTAACATAACTTGGTGAGACTTCTTCCCATTTGATAGAACATGTTTGTAATTTCAGCTAATTATCTCATTCTCTTCATCATTTCAATTTATTCACCAAACCCAATTTCTCAATCAATTTTAGCAATAAATGGTCCCAACCAAAAGCACACAATAACAGAACCATGAAAAGTCACATAGGTCTGTAATTTTTTCATGCGTCATTGACACACATTTGAAATGCCCTAACTTGGTGAATTCCAAACTTTAGGACGTAGGAGTTAGAGCCTCTTTGGTGGTAAAAGAATTTTTTCAACTTCTAGAGAAGTACATAATCTTCTCTGTCTGTTTCCAGAAAGGTAGTTAAATTTCATTAATTGGAATCTACTTTACGCGAGGTTAATTTTATAGCACACCCATTTACAGCATCACAACTGACACAACTACCAAATACATAGATGTATATCAGTCACTATAAATTTAATAGCCATTTCAGAGTAAATATTCCATTCAAGAGCACTCACTGGTGAGAAACATTTTTTCTTTTAATTCCAGAAAGAAAATATTTCTCATACCATTTTCAGATCACTTTTCAATTTACTCATGTTTTTTCTGAAGTTATAATCGTCAAAAGAGGTATAGACTGTTACAAACCAAATAAGAGCACCCCAAAAAGGAACTACTTAACACATATATTGAACTCATTTAAAAATCAAAACATGTGTATGGCAGACAGAGCTTCATAGGATCTAATTCTTCAAGTTTGTCCCTCATAGTCAAATAAAATCAAAGTGTGATTAAGTTATATTGAATTACTTGCATTCTTCAAGTTTGAAATTTCACTGATTTATCAAGTAGTCCTATTTATAGACTGTAGCAATAGGGAAATTATTTTTTACCTACTACTTACTGCCATGTTTAGTTATATTGAATTACTTCTCACTTAGCATTCATATAACAAATATCTAAAAGTAGAATGAAACTGGAAAAAATGAGAAATTTAATTACCGAATAGCTTCGTATTGTCGAATTCCTGAGGATTTGATAGCTGGTCATAGGTTTTAAATTTGAAGATGCACATGTTGAAATGTGGATCATGTATTTCCTCAATAGTGGTCTTATGCGTGAACATCAACTTAAACTTGTGGTCTTTGGTCTTCAGTTTCATATTATTTGGACAAACCACGAAATTCTTCATGATGTACAAACCCATATCCTTAATTTGTTGATTGAACCTTTGGATAAAAGACCTGCCAATACTTGCGTGAATGCAGTCGCCCTAAAAAAAATAGTCAATTAGTTAAAATAACTAAATTATTTTCTATATGACTGTAATATATTTATTCATATGTAAACAATGCAAATAGAAAGTAATCATTCAGTATAAATCAATACCTTTTCATCCATCACAATAATCTCAATAGAAAAAGGCGTATTAGGTCTGTCGCGATCCGGATTTTCCCAAAGCCTGACAACACGAACCTTTAATTTTCAATTCATTGACTTGCTGTTAATTTCGCTAATGAAATTTACTTGAGCAGCCATTAAGTCCTGAATATAGACAGAGGTATTCATAAATATTAGTACAAACTACAACAAAATACTTATAGAAACACATATGAAGCAAAATATCATGTGAAATAATTGACTCTTTGCTGACGATTCTCCAAAAAATCATCAGCAAGAATCTGTCGTATAATCCTAAGACTGGTAAGCAACAATTGCCATAGGAGTTATGTTTTCAACAAACAACACAGAAAAATCTATCAAGAAATCTATATACAATCTCAACTGTAATAAAGATTGTTTATGAAATACAAATCATACATCACCTCTTGTAGTCGATAATTGTTGTTTGATATGCAGAGGACGCAGAAAGAATAGAAATATATATTGTAAAAGTAGAAAACTAAATTGAGAAAACTGTGAAATCATGTTACTGAAAATGTAGGAAAGAGGAATGCGTGGGCGAGGAGTTGAAATCGTGGTGAGAGATCGTGGGATAGAAGCCGAATTTGTAGGATTGCTATTTCTAGGGCACAAAGGCGAAGGAAGAGCGTGGGTCTGAAGAGCCAAATTCCCAATTCCTCATTCTAGGGCAAATTGGCGTAGAAACTACTGATTGTTTAATTTAATTTAATGATATACCTATTAATTGTTTTTAAATTCAAATTTTTAAAAAAGAAAGTAATTTAACCTAAACTAACTAATAGCGTGGGATTCAGTTTCCCAATAAAACAATAGAAAGTACTTTTTCTTTAAAATATAAAATAGCTAATTAAGTATTTTCAAGTTCAAAATTTAAAAAGAGAAACTACTTTAACCTAAATTAACTAATATGTCCTAAAAAATGCCACATGGCATTCTATGCACTTGACAAACGGCAAAATCCTATGGCTGACTTTTTTCCTTTTAAGTAAATATAGATAGATTGATTTTCGGCTGAAATAACTTTTATGCTAAAAAAAGGGGGAAGTTTAGCAAATACTCATCCCATGGAAAATAATTACCCACCCCTACCCATGCCTTTTTCCTCCTACCCATTGTTTTAAGGGAAAGTTTAGCAAATACCCATCCTGTGAAAAATATTTACACCCCCCCCCCCCCAATTTTTTTTTAACCTATCCCATTTTTTAAACCCGTTTTGGACATAAAAATAAAAAAAATCCTTTTTTTCAACAAATTTTATTTTTTTTTTCCCGAAATCAACGTTTGTTCATTAAATTTTCAATTTTCACTTGAAGATGTATTTTGGAAAGTTTTGAAAATTTGAAAACTCCAAAAAGCCGTTTTAAAATTTTTTCACTCAAATAACTTACAAAACTTCAAAATAACCCAAAATTATATTCATGTCCAAACGCAACTATAAATTTCAAATATCATTTTCACTTGAAAAAAAATTGAGAGAATTACATCCCTTGTCACTTGGCCCAACAACCCATCAGAAAATGGCCTATGTTTGAAGCCCTTACCCAGTATAGCCCAGATTGTACATAACCTGAAAATTACTTTTCACTAGTTAGCCCATTTTTTCTTCGTTCCAGTTACATCCCTTGTCACTCCCCTTTTTTCTTCGTTCCAGTTAGCCCACCTTCTTCTTCTCCTTCCCAGGTCAGCCTTTGCACCACAAAATTTTTCTACTATTGTTATTCTCCTTCAATTCTTTTTCGGATTCCAATGGTTGATTAAGGATTTGAAAAATAAAAGTCACCATTACAGGTGGTTCGAAGATTTGATTTCAGAAATTGAGTTTTCCGATTTTTTAGTTGTTTGGAGTGGGTGTTGTCTCAATTGATTGGAATCATCAAGATGAGTTCAAAACTTAAATTTCAAGTGATTTGGAGTAGATTTAGGTAATATTTGAGTTAAATTTCAGAAATTGAGTTTTCCGATATGTTAGTTGTTTGGAATGGGTGTTGTCTCAATTGATTAGAATCATCAAGATGAGTTCAAAACTTAAATCTCAAGTGATTTGGAGTAGCTTTAGGCTATATTTGAGTTAAATTTAAGAGGATATCCAAGGAAGAAGAAGAACGCATGAAGCTCCATTGATAGGATTCATCTGTATAATAATGTATAATATTGTATAAATAATATATATAATAGTGTATAAACACAACTTATACACTATTATATCCAAGGTTGATACATTATTTACAGGTATTTGGTGAATTTCTCGCATTTTCTTCCTCTTTTTCTCATTCTTCTTATACACCTATATACATAGTGTATCAAGAATATTTTCACTCTGTGATTATACATCTTTATACACTTTTATACAACTATATGCATATTGTACCTCTTTGTATAAAAGTGTATAACATTGTATAAAAGTGTATAAGCATCATTGACGAAATTTTTGTACGATTTTCACTTGCAGTTCTTGTATAAAACTAGTCTAAATCTCCAACAAATAACTTCAAACTTTGTATACAACCTACTTAGACTATTTCTCATAAGTTCAAACAATACTCACTCCAAATTTCTCATAAAATCATAATCGAAATTTAACAAGATTAGCATTAAAGGAGATGAGATTTTAGGTTTCTCGCGTCTGTTTTTGCGTTTTGCAGTTGTGATAAGTATGTATAAACCTGAAGATATACAAAATTTTTATTAAAAAAAATAGAGAAGTATTGGTTATGGAAGAAGGTACGAATGAGTGTTGACTGAATGGGGAAGTAATTTTTCTTTTCAGTTTTGTTTGCATATGATTCTTTTTCATTAATTAAATTAAATATTTATGGGTGAAAAATAAGGAGAGAGCTACAATAGGGGTAGGTAGGAATAAATGAGGTTGTTATAATTAGAGTGAATGGGAAAAGAAAAGATCTTATTGATATTTGGTTATACATTTGCAAACTTATAGCTGGGCTAAAATAGTGCAAGATTAACTTATGGAGTGCATTATTCTGTAATTTTGTCAAAAAAAATTTCCCCTATTTTGAAATTTTACAATCTTATGTCCAAAGGCCCACTAAGCTATTAAATTGCCAAGCCAAGCCAAATAGGTAAAAAAAGTTGGAATGAGTGGGTAGGTGGATTAAGTAGTTAACTTTAACTGGGTAGGCATATATTGTAAATAGTTTTCAAATTAGTAGAGAAGGATAATTATTTTAAGCTCAATGGGTATTTTGCATAAATTACTCAAAAAACAATAAAAGTTGGAGTTGCTCAACTTATCGCTTTTATTTTAATTTATTTTAAGCACTTTTAACCTTGTCAAACACTAGAAAAAAAATAAAAAGAGATTAAAAGCTAATTTAGCTTAAAAGCCAATCCAAACACCACTTAAGCTTTGTTTTAAATTTTTATGTTTCTGAAAAAAAAAAATTTTTTTTTACTGTATTGCAACTGAATTGCGAAAAATGTCACGTGATACTCACGTGTCATGTGGCTCTCTGGTTTTAGGGTTTTAGCGTACAAAAGCTTCTCTACAGCTAAAATAAGAGTTCCAAAATACTCTCTTGTGCCGGAAATTACTACTTGTGTGTAATCAATGGGGAAGAAAAAGTTCATCGACAAGAAGAAAGCAGCTACATTCCAGTTATTCGCCCGCGATTCCTCGGATCCGGTTTACGAATCCGGACCCTCCGCCGCCACAGACAGAGTATTCGTCAGAGTTGACAACAATAACTACTCAATCGAAAGCTTTGACGCCGATGAACATAACGGCGATGACCCGAACTCAATCTTCGCGGATGCTCCGGAAGATGAAGATGGTTGGGCCGAATTTTCGGGTACCCGAACTCAATTACCGGATGATGTTAGAAAGGAGATATTGGAACTTGGGTTCCCTGACGATGGGTATAATTATTTAACTCACTTGAGGGAGATTAAGAATACTGGTGGCGGCTCTGCTTATTATGAGAATCCTAAAGCTAAGCTTAATGAGCTTCCACATGATGTTAAGGTTCGTTAATTCTAATGAATTATTGTATAATCGCATTTGAACTATGTCAACACTTGCTCGGAAGTTATAGTTTTTGTTCTTAAAGCTACTTTATCTTATCTTTCTGAAAATGTTAGCTTTGGTTGAATATTTTGTGTTATTCCTTAGAATATATAATTATGAAGAATCAGTGTTATTCGTATTATATATGAGTTATAACATGGCCATATAGCCAACCCCGACTTGTTTGAGGCTGAGGCGTAATTGTTGTTGTGGTATTATTCTGTCTTCTGTAATTATACAGAATTATTAATAATGTCAGCTCTGGTTGAATTAGTTTAATTACACAATTAAGTATCACTCAATTGCTAGCTAATTGGTGTCTGGCTATATAAATCCTTTATTCCATTCTGCTCTATTTGAGGTTCTATGAATATTATACTCATCAAAAGTGTACTTTTCTCAGCCTTCTGGCTCGGATCTGGGTAGTATATGTTCTTACCAGTATACTTATCGGAAGGGAGAAAAAGCAAAGAATGATTAATGATTTTTAAAGGCGATAGCTTTGTGGCTTGTTATTTCAAGCTAATGAATTTATGGTTTTGGCTAGGCATATGATGCTTCAAAAGTCGAGGTTGCGAAAGTGAACGATGATTACAATGAGAAGACTGTATACAATGTGGCAGCTAAGACAGTAGGGATAAGAGTTCAGAAAGCATTGGATCCTGAAGTTGCCGCCTTGCTCGATGACAGTGATTTGTCACATATTGGGTCTGATGTGGAGGATTTAGAATTAGAGGAAGATTTTATGATTAAGGCAAACATACACGATGGGGCAGTTAATGTGGAACTTGATAACAATTTAAGCTTGCCAGAGAAATCGAACCTTGACAAAGTAGGACGCAATGATACAGCTGGGCATGTGCAGAGAAATGAGGGCAAAATTGCAAATTTTGAAGAGAAGCCAAGAGCACGCCGCCTTCTGGATGAACAGTTTGATCTGGTAAGCAGTTTGTTCTCCTTTTTTTTACCTGTACGGCTGTACAAGTACGCGAGGTTATTATTTTACTAGCCTGCTCACAACTTACAAGAGAGCAATTACTGCAAATAAAGCTAGCTAAAGAGACCATAATTATGCTCAGCCCGTGTTAAATGTTCTAATTGGTTTAAGTTGCCTTTTCTTAGATAATGTGGTTCCGGGCCTTCTGGTGCTCATCTTGATATTCATTGGGTTACATTCTAGATACTACCTTGCACTAGCACAAGTATTGAGTCGCTTTTCCCACGATGTCTTAGTTAGATGGGAAGAATTTACCTAGTTATGGTGGGAGGCTGCAGTGCATTGTGGAATAGTGGAGGTGCGCTGGCTCGGCAATACGAAAAGGAAAAGAAAAAGGAATTTACCCAGTACTGCCTCTGAGGCGTTCAAATCTTGATTCTCAAGGTTGTTACTCCAACCCTTTGACTGTTAGGCCCACCCCATTAGGTGTAAAAGTTTTCAGTATCTGCCTTAAGAACATTTTCTCAAGACATTATTTCTTTGCAAAGTTTTATTTCTCCTTTGTTCGTTTTGCTTGCTAATAGAGGCAGTCTAAGCAACCTTCTGTCTCTTAACATGGTAATTGCTTGTAGAAAGATTTATTATTATCCGTTTTCAGCTGAGATTGAGTTTATATTTACGTCTGTGTTTATAAGTATTAGGTATTTCCACTAAAGCTCTTATATTCTTCCCTCAGACTATTATACTTCTAAGTTCTAATTAGTACATCCTATTAACACTGTTGTTTTTCAGCAAGCTGTTAGACTCATTCCTTGACCATTTTTGTTCTGATGACTGGTTTCATATCACGGTTGTGTCTGTTCATTGGGCAAGAAAAACTCGTAAAAACCGTTTAGAGATGGGCTGAAAGAGGAAAATAAGAGAAAATAGTTTGTTTTACATCACTGAAGCCATAAGCATCTGCTGACTTGTAGGTTTAGCTTTACGTTTTATTTTCAGTTCTAAGTTGCTTCTAAGTTTTAGCGAATTTGGTTAAGCTTATGGTGTGTATAGTAGTTTGGTCATTTTCTATTTTTGTAGTAATTTACAGAGTTTGCTTTATTAGGATTTATATGACGTTTTCTTGTTTAAATTTGGAGTCTACTTGCTTTTAGGTAGGAGAATAAGAATAATAATATAGTCTGGTCGGCGTAGGCCTCCTTGTAAAATTTAACAAAAGTCTTGAGGGTCCTTAAGTCTCTTGTAAGTATTTTATTCACTAGAGAGTTGATATTATGTCTGCCTATTAAAGATACTGCATGTTCTCTGATATTGTTTAATTGTCTTATCACTGTCTTGCATCTCACCTTTTCAGCTTGAACTTCAAGAGTATGGCTCAAATACCGAAGATGAATATGATGATGATATGATTGAGGAAAATGAGTGTCAAGAGTCCCTTGCAGAAAAGCTTAATCATGCATTTAAGGAGTGTGCCATTGATGGCATTGAACTTAATAATAATAGACCAGATGATGGGGAGTTGCTTGAACCTGCAGCTGATGTCATAAGCCGGTGCAAAGAATATGCTGAAAAGTATGAAATTGAAGGTCCAGAGGAAGAGGCAGCTGTTTTAGATGAAAGCAGCAGTGACTCAGAAGTATGGGATTGTGAAACTATAGTGTCAACGTATTCAAATCTTGATAACCACCCTGGAAAAATTGTAGCTCCTGGAGCGAGGAGAAAAAAGTTGCTCCCTGCTATTTCTGAAGCCTCACCCATAATTTCCTTAAAAGGAAAAGAGAAGCTTCCGGTCGACTATTTGCCAAGCAAGGGTAAGCATGCCGTGCAAAAGGAGGATAAGAAAAAGCAAGGGTCAGAAAAGGAGGAAAAGGATAACTCAAAGTCAGAACAACTCAAAAGAAAGCAACATGGTGAAGAGTCAAAGGAGGAAAAGAAAGAAAGAAAGGTCTATGGTTGTATCAATATTATTTATTGTGGAATCGCATTGCTCGATATATATTGCACAAATGCGGATATCTCTTTGTTGAGCTTGTTCTTCACTTTGCCTGCACCTTTTGCATTTCTTTTTTCTTCTCTTTTGTTCATAATGCAACTGATATACTGTTAACATTAAGATTCTATCTTGCAGGCTGCTGTGAAGGAAGAACGACGTGAGGCACGCCGTATGAAAAAAGAAATGAAGGGGCTTTATAAGTGTGAATCACAGCGTGCTCAGAAGGTTGCTGCTTTTACTGGTCCATCTTCCATACATCTCATGTGAGTATCCCTTCAGAATTTGTTTGTCAAGTTCTGGCAATGTACACATGCCTGTGTACTTTTATTAGTCAGAGTTCAAGGGGAAGTAATCCCCAGACCCCACAGTGTGGGACTGGGTATGTTGTTGTAGTTCAAGGGGAAGTAATGTGCATCCGTGGTTTTTTAAGTCAATGATGGAAAGCATAGTAGATTATTAGGGTGGTGAAGTTTTGGTTGGATCCTTGGTGCTTCGTTCAGCCTTACTTTAGGGTGCATCACTAGAGTCCCATCTCCTATTCTTAGAGAACTATCCCTTCTTTCTCCCATTAAAATCTAAATTCTTTGTAATAAATTCTTCTACATCATCATTGCTGAAATTACTGTCAATATTGCTCTCCCTGAGTTGGTGTTCGTAATCCCTTCTCAAATCTGGGCTTATATATTTGAAATTTTGTTTGGTCTAAAGCTCATTGTTTTCCCCACATTTGCAAAAAGGGTTACCTCTGGCTAACTCAAGAACCCCAATTAATCCAGCTTCCCTGTTTACTGGCTCTAAACGAGTGAAAATTTAACTCGTCTACAGCATTGCTGTTTCTGTGTAGACAAACAAAAAGAGCCTGAAATTTGAAATGCTCAATGTTATGAGCCATAAATAACCAGACTTCAATATTCTGCAGTTTTAACATGTAACTTTACAGCTAGCTACATGTTTACAGTAAAAGAATACTTCCTCTAGCATCCAATTCCTGGTGGGAATCATCAACTTTATTATGTTTCATAAATGACTTTCTTCCTATTTTACCTAAAAGAAATAATTAAACAAGGACTCGAGGAGGCACTAAATGTAATTATAGTTGGCTTCAGAATTTAATTTCATGATGGCAATTTACTTGTGAAATATTTAATTGTTTTTTCAAATTTAACAGTGGAGTAGCTTGTGGTTTGGAAAAAAACTGATAGAATCTTTGGTCTGTTTATTCTCTCACAGGTGACATTGTTTTGCTTCTGTTCTTCAAAGTCAGGCCTTAGGAGCTGTAGTTGATCCTCTTTTGTGCCCAAAATACGAGCTTTTGGTTGACTCATCCTCTTCAATTAGACGATATTTGAAAGCTTTTATCCTCTTAGATGGTATATAATACACGATAGATCTTCAATACAGTTCTCAGCTACGTAAATGGATGTGCGTGGCCAAGCAGAGTTGCAGCTCGATGCAAGTTTTTGTTTATTTATTAATGGAATATGCAGGAGTGTTGACATTCTAGATAGCCTGCTTACAGTTTATGATGTTATTGGAGTTTTAACGTTCTCATTAGTTTGGAAAATTTGTGCCTCCCGTTTGTTTAAAATGAGAATCATTTCTGTAAAGTTTATGATTGTGTAATGGAATTGGATCCTTGGAATTCCATATAAAAGTACTGGATAATTTTATATTATGGGATCATCTCATTTATTGCTTTTGTTGATTCTTTTCTGCTGCGAGGGATAAATTGATCATAAGCTAATGGAACCTGTATATCGTGTTTTAGATTGTGGAATGTGGATAACCAAGACAAACCTATATGCATTTATTTGGTATCATTACAAAACGGAAGCTGAATCCAACAGATTACAACTCTTACTTACATCATAGCCTCATATCATGTACGCTTTGTAACCTTAGTAAGGTGACATAAATGTAAGTGTACCTAAATGATGATTGCAGTTACCGAGTATTCGTATGAATTATAGTCTAATAACTGTTTTCAGATCAGTTTGCTTTTTGCTCCTTTGGTTTATGGTCCTTCCATGAGGAACAGGAGCTGGATCACCTCCGCCAAAGTATGGTGCAGGATCCCAGAAACCATAATCTTGATACTCTTGTTCTGTCTGAGATTGAGACTTTTCGACGTCTTTGAGCTTGTTTAGTTGTTCTTCCTGGATTGAGGCGTAGTTGTCGTTGTTGTGCTGTAAATCCTGGAGTTGGAATATCACCGATGCTGGTGAAGCTGATGGCGACAACGGCCATTTCTCTGCATATGTAGGAGGTAACATCTTGTTTAGTACTATAATAACCAACATGCATAGAATTTGCATGAGTGACCTTACAGTAAAGATTGACATGCGTAACTGATGTATTATATTGTGCCTAAACTGCGCCTTGTTTTGATTATATGTGCTTATGTTAGCAGAATTGTAGGATGAGTTTTGTCAATTTATAGAAATAAGAGGTTATTAAGGGAAAAAAATGGGACTCTGTTTGATGTTTACGTTGAAGTTTTGAGAGTATTTGTATGTTATCATGCATGGCGGATGACATAATCACGGTTCTTGCATGCACGATTTTGGAAACAGCTCATGTCGTCACAGATCCAAATTCTTTATAATGCTAATTTTCTTGTTTGTGTAGTACTAAATACATACATGAACATCTAATTACTCGAAATATTTTATTTAAAAATAAAAAAAGACTTCCTTAAACAGGGGCAGCTGCACATTGGAGGGGGTGGGTTCGCGTATAGCGCTAGTGAATTTCAGCTCAAATACTAAAATTAATATAGGTAAACTCAAACTCAAGTAAGCACTAACTCAAGCTCAAGTAAGCACTTTCAGGAGTTCGATCCCCGTACACTTTCTTCTTTTGAGTTATATGTTAATTAGTAATAAATAGGGTTAAAGCCTTGCCTCTTTTTCTAATTACACACACTTTTTTGTTTCTTTTCTTTCTTCCCCCTTTTTTTTGTTGGTTACATGTTTTCTTTCAAAAAAAAATTTCTTCTTTTTCTTTAGTCTTTATTTTGACTTTTAAAATACATCTCTCAGACACCCTGTTGGAAACACGGGTCTATGGCGCTCATGGTGCACCTACGTTCTTGAAATTCTGGATATGCTTCTGCCCTTAATGGTGTAAAAGACTCGAGAGGAGTGAATAATAATTCATCGATAAAGTAAGTGGCATGTAATTTAAAGCTATAGAGTTCGATATTCCCCAAATATTACCTTTACTTTGAACTTTTCCCACTCAATTGAAGATAAATTAGAAACTAAAAAAAAAAAATTGAATAATGCTTGATTTGATTTTTGCTAAAAGCTGCCAAAACCTCTATTTTACGTTTTTGAACTATAATTGGCTCTGATAATGTTACTGTTACTATAATTACCAGTTGATGATGTTAACTAAATCCACCATAGCAAATTTCTGGTAAAAAACTAGTTCTTCTAAGCGACTTTCAAAAATACTGCTTCCTAAACAAGTTTTAATCAAATAAAAGTATAGGAGGAGAAAGTTGTAAAAAACTTTGAAAAGACAAACGTCCATTTGTTTATTTATTTATTTAGAATTAATCCAAATAGCCACTCACCTGACCACTTAAATTAAAAATAACCGATTAAGGTATAATATATACATAAATTTTGTATTACTAGTTTTTATGTCATGTGCCTCGCACTTGGAATCCCTAGAACTGTTGTAAAAAGGAATTAGATGAGAAAAAAAGCAATAATATAAGATTTTTTGTAAGAGGCCGCTAATGTTAATATCGGTTTTCAATGTAAAAGATTTCATTAATTTTCCTCTATAAGATTTTTTTTTAAGAGTTGTTGGTGCTGATATCAGTTTTCAAGACAAAAGATTGTACTAACAAATTCTTAGATGTATATATCAATTATGTTTACATAAAATGCCAGAATATTTTCTCAAATGAATTAAAGTGAAGTGAATTGTAGGTTAAGTCATGGCCTACATCAGTAGAGAAAAAATCTATACTGATATTATTTGACTGCATATAGTCCCATTACTCAGAGTAATTTATTGATTGTAGGTGTTGGATTTTAAACCTTCATTATCGCTTCCATCTGCTATGCATTCTCCAGAATTTTCTATGTAAAAGATTTAGTCCCTTTTTCTAATTGAGCTTTTCTATAGTTTGCATAAATAGTGCTAGTAAATTATGAATTCGTACATATGCAATGAGCGGTTCAGTTCCAATCAAAAATATTGAGTACATATCAAAAACTAATATATTGTGTACTAAAATAACACCATGTAACAATCTAGAACATAAAATTAAAGTTGTCATAATTTTCATCTCTGAGTACGGTCTCAGCTAACCTATCAATGTCAGGGAGCTAAACAATAAAAATTACCTATTATTTTTACGTTAAATATTTTAAAAAGATAATTTCTTATAACTTGGAATTTTACAATATAGTTAGGATATAAATATACCAGTCGACGTGCATTAAAGACATATCATGCATTGAGAAAAAGAGAAGAAGAAACTAATAGATTTATATGCTTTATTTAATTCCTATATTTAAAACA
Organism: Nicotiana attenuata; assembly: GCF_001879085.1. Lineage (NCBI taxonomy): Eukaryota > Viridiplantae > Streptophyta > Magnoliopsida > Solanales > Solanaceae > Nicotiana > Nicotiana attenuata. The sequence goes on along the minus strand of NW_017671268.1, from coordinate 189,185 downwards.
AAAAATTACAACAACAACAACAACAACAAAAAAGAAAGTTAAAGGAGAATATTGTGATTATTCTTACATTAATCAAGATTCAAGATAGAAAATTAGCTTTACTAACCTGAATATGAATACGCCACCTTTAGGTAGATAAATAATATATAATTTTTTTTGGATATCTTGGAGAGTTTGTGGGGATATAGCGTTTTGAAAGTAAAAAAAAAAGTTTAATGGAAGACAATGCATTTTATTCCTATTCAAATTGTCATTAGCACAAAGATTCCTTTTCAAACAACGATTCTTCAACCACACTTCATTCTAAATAGATCAAGTGGCAATTGCATTATACACTCTTTAATGCCTCTTATACGTAAAAATCGTATTTACCATAAGTCCTTTTTAGTGATTTTTTTTTTTAGTGTATTCAATTCTCTAGAGACTTGATCTTTTTCTAATTTAATGCGCACTTTTGATTTTTAAAATTTTGAAGAAAAGTTTTACAACATATATTATGTTGACTTTCTGTTTCACTTTGAGTGGGATAGCCAAATCTTATTCCAATTCAAAGTTCTTATTCGTATGTCCTTCAAAATATATGATATGCGTGGAAATTTGAGTGATATTTTCAAACATCGATATATTAGTATTAGTATTAACTCAACCAAGAGTGCAATTTTTTTAATGAATTCGAAGTCCTAAAGACTCTATAACAACCGAAAATTATGGACGAAAAAAATTCAATATTTTAGGAATATTTTTATATACCAACACACTAAATCCTAAAACTAATATATAGGATTACAAGGGTAACATCTAGAATTCCAGTTATATCTTTTCAATATGAGTTATTATAAGGTTATTTTTGTAAACCAACATTGTATTCGTGCTTTTATAATAACTAGTCTCTATACCGTGCGTTGCACGATATATCTTAAGCCAAGTATCACAGGATTTGTACAAAAGATACTAAATCTATAATCACATATGTATAATATTAACGTTTGTTAGAGCAATAAATCATAACTAATTAATGTATAGTAAACTATATTTGAATTGAAAAAGCAATGGGCCATTGCTTGTCCCTCTAAAGAATTACAATTAAAATAAGTAACTAATTTGTAATTGTATTTCCTTTATCTATAAGGTACAAATATATCATTAATAATGATAATATTACTTTAAGAAAAGGAATACAATTTATAATTAAAATGTGAATTTTTTTGGTCGATCATGTGCAATGATAATTTTTACTTTAGTCAATTATTCCAATTAACTTAAACTATCATTGCACATGATCGCCAAAAAAATTCATATTCAATTTAATCATTAGTTTTTTATGAAAAAACACACAAGAATATTCGACTTATATATATGGTGTATGTATCCAAGTAGCAGAACTTCAACAACTTGCAAACGGGATTTCTAGGCTTTGGGGGCATGGACGCTGATCTATAAGTAACTGTTGGCCTTTGCCTAGGATTTGGTAAAGATAATAAGCATAAGAGGCTCAAAGATGCTCAACAAAATAAAAATAGATCAATGTTTCAACGATATTTTGGTTGAATAACATTTCAAATACATGAAAACATAAAGAAAAGCAAAGCTTAGATCTCAACCACGCGTGTCTATTGTTTCGCTTCACTTTCAATAATATCTCGACAAAGTATATTCAAATATTGATTTGTTAGATAAGTATGTTGGTGAAGCTGTACAGTGTATACACATATTAAATTTAGAGAATAATTGTCCAAAATAAGATGTTTATTATTGTGAGAGATGCATTGCAATCAAAGTCCACACAGTTAGTTACAAAAGCGTAAGTAATTAACAACATAACAATATATAAAGCTCAAACTTTAGAATTTCATGATAAGCGCAACGCTAAATACTCTAGTTATAACAGACAACGACTCTAAAAGAAAAAAATTGTTGAAAGTTAGAATTTTTTTAATGGCTTAATTTTAAAAGAACAACCATGCACTTTTTTTTTAAGCGCATATATAGCATCAAATATATCACTTCTGCTCCTTGCACACCCTTTATTTTATCGTTATTTCTCTCTCACACATACTCAGTTCTCAAGCCTCTAAACCTATAAATACAATCGTCGTCATTGGCCCCCCTTCCACAAACTCCAATCCAATAGATTATCCACTGATATGGTCTACGAATCTATACTTCATACCTTGATATGAGATATATGATTTTAATCATTAGCATGAGGATGAACGTACCCATGATGCCCAGGATTCATAAGCTTTGCAATAACAATAAGAAAAATACGTAAAGTAACATGTAGTAACTCCAAATATTACGCTTATAAATTATTTATTTTGATCTCAAATCCAACACAACGAAGCGTCCGGATAGAATTGCAATCGAGACAATATAAGAGCTGGATAGACACGGGATCGGCATACTTGTGGAGAGTTTGGAGTTTGATAGATATATTTGAATTTTCATAGAGTTCAATTACATATGTATTTGACGTGGAAGACTCTAAAATGTCTTGAATTCTAGGACAATTTTTTGTGGTTCAGTTCCATCCCTATTTGACGTAGAATAGTAATCCAAAAGTTAATTGAATTCTAACACAAATTTTTAGTGGACGTCTTTGTACATTGGAATAATCTTATTGTGAATAGATAATTTAATTATAAAGGGTATAAAAGTCAGTTAATATTTCGAGGATATTTTTGTCGATCAATATTTAGTTTTTTAACATTTATATTTTTATAATAACTAGTTTCTACGAACGTGCGTTGCACGTTAATAATAGCACGTAATGATTTAGTATATTATTTATATAAAGGAACATGAACGTCAACTATATATATATATATATATATATATATATATATATATATATATATATATATATATAT
>NW_017671268.1:163599-186295 GCF_001879085.1 Nicotiana attenuata | reverse complement strand
TATATATATATATCATTACATTAGTATAATATGAAAATTTAAAGTGATTGGACATCATTATTTGAACCTGCAAAAATCATTGATTTAATCATGTTATTAGATAATATGACTATCTACTCCTAATTTAGATATATGCAATGTGATGATATTTTACCTAAAATTTCTTGTAAATGTTATGGTCTGTGTATGTTTCCTTCTAACAGTTTGGTTGCTCCATCATGACCAGAACTTTTATCGTCGACATTGACATTTCTCTTGAAAATGCACCATATAGTTATCTGTGAGAGAAAATATATTGCAACAAATACAGTCCAATATTTGTATTGTTTGCCCTTGTGCTTTATTATTATTATTAAAAAACATAATCATAAAAAGGGCATTCCTGGTATACAAAGCATCCCTCATTCACGGATGGTCTGGAGAAAGAACATACCCACAGGGTATGATGTAGATAACTGACCAAATGCAAGTATTAGTGGCTGCTTCCACGGCCCGAATCCGTGACCTATAGGTCATACAGAAACAACTTTACTATTGCTCCAAGCTTCCCCTTCTGCAAAATACAAGCATGCTGAAAATTATTGTCGGTTAAATTTAAAAGGATATCCTTCATTTTCTGGAAGCAAAAATTAAATTCAGGGGATATATATATGATTGGAAATGTATTGACCCATCATGATTTATGCATATATGATGTTATTATTAAAATCTCTACGTACCATTCTTGTACCATTATATAACTTATTTGACGTTCTAAGTTTCTCAGTAACATTATGGACGCATTTTTCTTCAAAATTAACTTTTATGCGATGGAAGATCAATCCCATTTTAAATTAAGAATATCTTCAACTGTCCAGTTAAAGCAACAACCAATTTTAAAAAAAACTAATACATCACGAAGACACAAAGACAATCAAAACCACGTAATAGAAAATTAAAGGAATTTAGCTGTCAAAAAGAATTAAAAACTTCCCAAAGTATGTGTTTTGACGGTTAGCTTTCAAAGATTTTCGAAGTATGGCTGAGTGGAAGAGGTAGAAGGACTACGGTGAAATCTATACAAATTAAATCTGCAATGATTCCTAATTGAATAGGAACTCTTCAAGCATTTAGAGAGTTAAAACCTAACCCATTATTTGACTATTGGCGGGGAAATATTTTGGTGTCTGGTTCATACATACAAGATACTAATACACATGAGAGATAATAAACTTGATAACGAATCTGTGTAGTGGAAGGCCATTTGGTATTTATACAAATATTCTTTCTGGTAGTAGTTGTTGATATCATCTTTTACTGACTCACAACAAAAGAAGATGTTTTGCTTTCACCAAAGAACTTGAAAATCAACATCTTATTTAGTTCATCAAAATATTCATTTCTTCTAGCTAAGATAGCTCTTTTTTCCATGTACTTCGCATAGCTTCTTTTTTTTATTTAACAATAAAAATATTTTTCTTATTAAGCGTTCTTCACCACTAACATCACAATTGGTCTTCATAATCAAATGTTCTGGAAGAAGGATCGAATCATCTTTTATTCTATACTCTTCTCCGTTTTTAACAAAAAAGAAATTACTAAAGTTGGATCTGTCCTAGCTCGCATATTTCTTGTTAGCGGAAGCTTTTCTATTTTAGGCAATAAATATGATTTTTCCAAGTTCGCATTACTATCTTAGCTCTCGTCGATTTTACAAATACTGGTAGCACTGGACGAAAATCACCTCAAAAAATTATTACTTTCCATCAAATGATTCATCAATATCCATTATATCTTTAAAGCTCAGGTCAACTGTTTCGATTGTCTGACGCCTTGCCATAAGCGCTCATCCATATTATCAACTTTGAATTTTTTATCAATTTAGCACCAACACCACTCTGTTTCGACATATTTGTGATGATCGTTTCACTTGTTGAAGAGATATATCGAATCTAGAGCGAGTCGTACGATTCCGTGGTAAAATTATTGTTGATGAATCACTTGTTGTTGTTGCTAATAATATCATGTCCATTTATCTGACATTTGCAAGTAATGCACAATACAATAATATTTTTTGGTCTCCTTCGTCGTTATTTACAAAGAAGAAGCACACTCTACCAGAATCGACTCTTTGCAATATAGTCTTGAAAGATTGCTCTTGTTATGGATTTAACTTTGATTGTACATTTAAATCTTGTGCAGACACTTGTGTAGCCTTTTCTTTAATAATCTTTCTCCATTTTGAGGCAACATCATCATTTGGACCCTGATTAAATTTAGGTAAATCATAATTTCCAACACTCTTGCCTATGCTCAATAGGATTAACTGTCACTACTAGAAATTCGAAAAAAAACGACCACAAAAAGCGACAAGTGTTGGTCGCTTATTGGCCAAAAAGCGACCAAACGTGCCTGGTCGATATTAAGCTGGTCCCTTTACCTTAGGGACCAATTAGCGACCAACTTTGGTCTCTCAAGTCAAAGGACCAAATATTCCGGTAAAGACACTGGCGACCAACTTTGGTCGCTATATTATTTTAATATTATAAATTTTGCGACCAAAGTTGGTCTCATTTGTGTAAATTTTGTTTTTTTATTTATTATTAATTATAAAGTAGCGACCAACTTTGGTCTGTATACGAAATATTATATTTTAAAATCTGGAAAATTGCGACCAAAGTTGGTCGCTATACTATAAATTTTTTAATTATTTTTTTTTAAATAAGCGACCAAAGTTGGTCGCTAAATACATGAATTAATTTTTTTATTTATTAATAAGCGACCAACCCTGGTCGCCATATTTCCAGAAATTGTTAATTTTCTAGTAAATAGCGACCAATCTTGGTCGCTTTTTGGGAAATCTGGGTTAAATAGCGACCAACCTTGGTCGCTATTTCACAGAAAAATTGTTTTTTAATAGAAATACGACCAAATAGCGACCAAAGTTGGTCGCTTTTCTTGGTATATTGCTGGCAGGAACTGCCTCTTTTGGCAGCTACACCACCTGCCAGCTTACTAAAATTCCTAAATAGGCAAATATGCCAACAACAGCAACAACAAGCAACAACAACAGCAACAACAACAACAATTATAACGAACAAAGTATAAAGTTCAATAGAACTTTATACTTTAAGCTAATTAGCAAACTAATAAGTTAAATGTTATTACAGAACCATTCGAAAACCAATTGTATTTGTCTAGCATAAACTAATAAGTTCAAGGATTGTTCTCTATATCATTATCATCACCGTCTGATGAACTTTCTTCACCATGACGGTATCTAGAATTGGCTATTTGTCGATGATGGGAAGAATGACCACGGGGAGGACGGGAGGAATGAGCACGGGGAAGGCGAGCCTCTGGCGATGACTCACGAGACCGGGGAATTGGAAAATTGCCAGAAGCTAGGAGAGTTTTGATCTGCTCTTGCATGCCCTTGCACTGAGCTTGCATGCCAGAGTACTGCATATCTCTAAGCCTTTCTCTCTCCTTGGCGGCTTCTAGCTCGGATGTGAGCTTTGCCACAGTCTCCCGCATAGAGGAGAGGCTCTCCCCATCAAGTTGCTCGGCTTGGGAGGAAGTCCCTATTCCTTGCATTCCACACTTATAGCGATGGAATTTTTTATTAGGAAGCCCGTATACCTTCCCCCCTTTTGGACTGCCAGCAGCCTGCGTCCACATTCTCTCAGCATCCTCGTCCGATAGTTGGATTGGCGCGCCGGACTCATTAGGTGGCTGACTGCGTATGAATTGCTCCACTTCAGCTGTGAAGCGACCCTATAAGAAAAATAATATGTGAATTACTATTTCCAAATTTATATAAAAGTAAATCAAAATTCTTAATGAAAAGTGAAAACTTATATGTACAGTCAAGGCTNAGTTGTTAAATTTATGCATTTTTCTTTTAAGATTTTTCATAGTTTGATCTGTTTGAAGCCCTAGCATTTGAATAATCCTGTTTGTCATATTTCAAGGGGTTTTAGGGTTTAATTGTCAGTTTAAGAACTAGAGGGGTCTCAAAGGAAGGGGTAAAGGTAAATAACAGGTTTGCTAAGGGTAAATTGGGGAATAGCCTTAGAGAATCTTGCTGTAACAGAAATAGGAAGCCCCTAGAAGCTTCTAACAAGGACTTGTAATCAAATTTCAGGCCTTAACTTGGAAAACAAGTCATAAAATCAGGGACCTAAGGGGTAAAATAAAACCTTGAGATTGCCCTAATTGCTTGCCTATAAAGGCATTGCATTCTTGTCTTGCAAGAGAGGAGAGACCTAATAGACCTTAGAGATCCAGGAGCTAAAAATAGAGAAAATAGAGACGGCTGAAAAATACAAGAATTTTTACTGTTCCATTAGAAAAATTTCTGAAATCCTTGAGATCTCCACTCTGAAATAATTCCTGAATAGCTGAAGGTTAAAATGACTTGAGTTTTGGTTGGTATTCAAGTGCTTGGGCTCAGGTTTTGGTTGTGAGCTTTATGTGATACTGTTGTGGATTCAAATCTGTTTTAAAGTGGTTTTCCTTGATCATTCTGGGTTGATTTGGCTGCTGAACATTGTTCCTGCTACGGTTTTTGCTGAACCTCTCCTCCTTTCTTATTTCATTTTGCCAGGTACACATCTTCGACTTTAGGCATGTAAAAAAATAGCATGTGAAGTGTATGTGATGAGGATGAATGAAGAATCTGTTCTCTTTTAGATGTTTCCTTTTTTTTCCTTTAGTTTTCTTTTAGTTCATTATGTTAATTTTGCTCAACATGTTTAAAGTGAATTCATTCTGAATCTCAAGTTGGAATTGTAGTAAATACATTGTTGGGACTGTTGACTTCATCTGTTCGATTCTCCATGTTTTGTGGTTGGTACAAAGGTCAATTAATCTTAGATCCATGATGTGTTTATGAAGTTAAAACTATAGAGATATGTCTGTCAATTATGAAGTTGTTATAGTTGAAAGTAGGCATGTATGTGAAGTAGGCTTGAAGAGAATCTTATAATGATAAAATGTATCAAGCTTGCTGTAGGTATGGACTCTCACTTGCATATGATTCTCTGATTTTGGGCCTGAACTTATCAGGACTCCTAAGGCTGGGTCGACTTTGATTTTCATACGTCATTCATCTAGATTCACTTATGTGCAAATGTATCCTGGTTTAGTGATTTTAGTAACATGTTAGCTTGTTTGCCTATTTTCACACATTTGTTTTGAAGTGTTTAAGGGATTGTGAGTATAAATTAAGAACAAATTGAAAAGTTCAGGAGTTTTGATTTTAATGCCTGCGTTTTTTTTCTTCAGAAAAGTTTAGGGTCGTGTAATTTTATCAAATAGGAATTTGAAATAGGATCCTCGATCTATTCTTGTCACATGACTCGTTTGGGATGTTCTACCAGTGGTATACACAGTTGCCTAAAGTGCTCTGAATGTTCATGACTATTGTTGCCATTTTGTTTTGATTAGTTTAAGAGAATTGAAATGCAAAAGATCAATTTCCTGGGTTGGTCTACGGATTCGAACTAGAGACTTCATTTTTAGCTGAGGCTGCTTTGGTCTTGATTTGGGCTCTTTTGGGGCCCAGCCTAGGCTGGTGTTAATTGCTGACTCATAAGGGCTTCACGTCTGTGGGTCGTTAGGCCTCACACTGGGCCCAAGTTTGTAACTTCAAAACTGTTCGCTCATGTTCTTTACTTAAAAATGTAGTTTCATAATTTGAACCATAGTATAATCCTTACCCCCTCGATGTGGAACAACGTGGAGTAATTAAATTGCCCCATTAAATTGAAAGTGAACCATAATAGATAATAATAGTTCATTGGCTCTCCGAATTTTGGTTAGGACATCCTTTAAAAATGGAATTGAGGTGCGCCGCGCCAAATAAAATCACAAATGCGTGGCCCTCTTTAATTATTTCCTTTAAAATACTTAGAACTCGGGGTGTGCCATTTACTGAATTTTCATGGCCCTCGCAAAGTTAAAAAACGCGTTAGTTGCTTTAGGCGCGTTATTTAATAATACTACCTTCCTAAACTCGGGTGTGCATTTTATGTGACCCGAATCCAAATCCTAAAATGTTGAATAAAATGTGTTTCGGATTGCGGGTGCATTTCATGTGACGTGGTCCAAAGACATATTTTAGACGACGTTCAATTTTCCTTAAAATTAATTAAAAGCGGTAAATAATTTAAAATTGCACTATAGGTTTGAACATATATTAAAATCAGATAATAGGCCAATTGTAATAATTTAAGCGACCGTGCTAGAACCACTGAATCCGGGGGTGCCTAACACCTTCCCTCGGGTTAACAGAATTCCTTATTCAGAATTTCTGGTTCGCAGACTTCAAAAGGAAAGTCGAGTTTTCTTCGATTTGGGATTTGTAAAATAAACCGGTGACTTGGGACACCAAATAAACTATCCCAAGTGGCGACTCTGATAAATAAATAATCTCATTTCGAATAATGTCACTTAAAGTGGAAAAACTCCCTTGTACTACCTTGGGGTGGTGTGTAAAAAGGAGGTGTGACATAGCGTAGCCCTGGTTTGGAAGCACTCGAGGTACTCGAATGGTGGCTTCAGATTTGATCTCAGCCTCGTACTTAGCTTCGCCGGTAGTCGAGTCTGGGGAGGTTCTGGAATATTATTATCATTGGCATGTCGGCCTCTCCTTTGTCCTTGAGGTACTAGAGGTACCTCTTCCTCTCAATTGTCATCAACCTCCTACCCCGATGGAATATCTCCGAGAGGTGTGTTGTTTGCCATATTTTAGTACTTGAATTGATAATTCACCCAAGTAAGTAAACAAGAAGGAAATGAAAACTAAACACAAAACTAGATAGATAGATAGCCAAAAATCGTTTAGCTCCCCGGCAACGGCGCCAAAAAGTGATCGGGTCCAACCCTACACCACTACAAAGTGGCAAGAGAGGTCGATGAGCTTTTACCCGAGAAGGTCGGGATCGAATCCACAGGGAGCTATATTATTTGGAAATAAGTTCCTCTCTATACTAGTAACGTGCAAAGTAATTGTTTACACTTCTAAACATGCGTTGATGATTCACTAATCGAGATTATCACTAATGATGCTGAAATTAAGCTAAGTATGATATTTTCTTGTGTGGTTTTCTTAATTTATGGAAAGGCACTAGGGAAGTGACTTTGCCCTAGGTGAATACTTGACGGGTTCTAAAGTCTAAGGCAAAGTTGTTATGTTTGAGATTGCGATATAGCCAATGCACGAAACTACTCACTCTATACCTCTCGGTAGCTTGAGTGACTTTCCCCTAATTGGCTTTCTCAAGACCGATTGGGTGTCAAAATTGTGCAAGCAATATAGGCTCAAGTCAGGTATTACTATCTCTAGGTTTAACCCTTTAATTGGGACTATAATCTCTTGAATACGCCCCAATTCCTTGTTGGCCTGATTTTCCTAGACTCAAGTTCTCTTTCTCAAGAAGAGCCCAAGTCAAAAAGGCACACATTAGTGTTTGCAACCACTAATTCAACATGGAAAACACAAATCAGGCCAAATATCAACCACCCATAAGCATCTAAGCCCTAAAACAAGAGACCCATCAAATACCCACACTAGGGTTGAGCCACAACCCTAGCTAATGGGTCTAGCTACTCATAATAATGAAAGAAATCGGATATTGAGATGAATAGTAACCCATAAAATATAATTACAAGCTAAGATTCGAAGATTCAATGTTAAGCTAGCTACAAAATTACTCAAAATAGCTTAAAAAAACGGCGTTCACGTGCTCAGCTACAGGTAAGATACCCCAAAAATCTGAAAAAGAAGTATTTATACAAGGCCAAATTTTCTGGACAAAAAATACCCCTGACGGAGGTACCGCGGACCGCGGAAAATGGACTGCGGCCGCGGTCAGGCTTTTTGGCTCCAAATCTTTGTTCTCTGAATCTAGCCACCGCAGATCGCAATAAATGGACCGCGGCCGCGATGGCTTTACCGCTACCACACAAAATGCACCGCGGTCAGCAATGTCTTGAAACTTCCAAAATCCTAGCTCTCTGAATCCGTTCTCCGCAGACCGTAATAAATGGACTGCGGCTGCGATGAGGCTACCGCGGCCGCGAAAAATCTACCGCGGGCCGCATTGCTTGAAACTCCAGGATTGCATCTTCTATGATCTTTTCCACCGCAGATCGCACTAAATGGACCGTGGCCGCGGTGGGTCTATTGCAACCGCAGTGGATTTACTGCTGTAGCGGTGCTTTCACTTGTTCTTGGCACTTGTGCAGATTTCACTCCTTTTTGAGCTGATTTTGACTTCTTTTTCACTTTTTGACCAAACCCTACAAACAAGCACAACATGTAAGCTTTTGGGATTACTTGTATACACTTTTAATCCAAAACTCAAGCAAAAAGGAGTATAAAATAGACTAGAATCCCTAGTTATCACCCCCTAAGTACTACAATGAAAGACTAGCTGATGAAATAAGAAAAAAGGCTTCAACCTAAGCAGATTGACCTAAAGAGGAAATAGTCTTGTAACAACAGTCTCACAACAACATTGTATGCACTCCATAAGCAAGTGTAGCCTATCGTGGCTAATGAGCGGGAAATGAAACCAAAAGTAATATTCGAGACCATATGAATTTCACAAAATCCTGGCATGCATGGGAATTAAGATAAGCTAAGTATGCACGCAACAAGGGGGCAGAAAGACCAGGAAAAGTAATTGCCTACTATTAAAGAAAGCTGAGATGGAACGAAAGGAATTATTCGATCAATGATCCAGAGTTAGTTACGTTACGAACACACTTAAGATTTCGGAGTATTATCCACGCAGCATATATATTGACATTCATACAGCCGTAGAAGATTCCGGTATAAGTTAAGAGAAAGAATTGAGCCAGGTCATAGACAAAGGATTAAATTGTTAGAAGATTGTATCATAGATATTCCATAGCGCCCATGAGGAGCTAAAGTAATAACTAATACCATGAGCTGCAGATCGAAAGATAGTTTAAGCCTATATAAAGGCTGATCAGAAGGAAGAGGAAACTAAAGAGTTACATCAACCAAGCAAATCAGGAGTCTGATTATTTGACCCAGAAAATTATAGAAATCGTGATTGAGAAAATTGCAGGATCACTCTTAATATCGGAGGTATAAGAGAGAAAGTACAAAACCATATTCTATAACGGCCCTACGATAAAGCCAGTTAGAAAAGTACCAGCCTCATAAGAAGTCAGTACGAAGCTCCCGCCGGATTATGTATGCACCAAAGGTGCAAGTGTTATAATAGAGCTTCAAGTTGTGGATGGGAATTACACCTATGTGGAAGGGAGGTCATGAAAGAGATAGAAGATGTGATACGAGATTTTAAGGTAAGTAAGGTAAAGATGAACAACGTACGAGATACTCAAATGCAAAAGGTTGTGAAGAGTCCATACTTCGGATAGAAGGCTAGAAGCACGGGGATTTAGTATCCAGGAATGATAGTGGCATCGTCAGTGGCATATCTTCTAGCTTATGGTTTCTAGGTACCGAAAGATCTAGTCAAGAGAGTAACGAAAAGTTAAACATGATGTGATGTCTCGCTTGATGTTCCAGAATAACATAAGAAAATCTATGGGGCAAGCAAGTTGAAGGAAGGTTACGAGTAGTATTAATTAATATGTGTAGGTCGCAAGCTAAAGTATGGGAAAGCGACAAGGTTTTAGGAAGACGGGAATAAGGATAAGAAAGGGCGAGTGAGAAGGTGATGAGAATGGATAAGTCCTCAAGATTAAGCCCATGAAAACAAGAGATCTGATTGTTTCTCTAAGTTATAGAAATCTCGGTATAGCCTGAATGAACTCAAGGGAGTCTAAGACTAGTAGCATCTAGAAGAGATGGAATGTTGCCCTGGTTGTCGAATGAAGGTGTAATTGTGATAGATGAAGGATGACGTTTGGGCCTTCGATTGAGTAATGATTTCACGAATTGTACAAGATTAAAATATCCACGTAAGTTAAATCATATTGGAATGCTATGAAATACGATTATGGAAGTATAGTATAGTATCGCCCCTAGGTGGATCAGTCTAATTACTCCAGATGTCCCCGATGAGACGTGAGCCCTAGCGGCAGTGTTACGTAAGAGGTTTCAAGTTATCAGTAGTATATTGTAGATCAATATTGAGGTGAATCGACAATAGATGGATAAAGTTCCGCGTATGAGAGGAGATAAGGATTTCATCCTTTAGATGAACAATAATAAGGAAGCATTGAAGGACTTTGACTTATACATCTATGATAAGAAGCGAGAGAGTAACCTGGAATTGGACCAAAGGTCTCGAGTTCGAGCCATGGGTATGGAAAAATCCTTGGTAGGGAGCGCTTCCCCCGAATGGGGCCCTAAGCAGCGCGAATCCGAATATAATTGTGCTCTGTTGCGGGTACTGGACACCGGACGTGAAATCAAAAAAAATAAAAATAAAATTATATATATATATATATATATGTTTTGTGGCTGACTCGGTTCTGTGGCCATTTTCATACTCTATTTCTCAATTACACTTTTTGTACTTTGTCATATGTAGATGACGATTGTATTAATAATGATATTTTTTATACTAAAGTTATTTTTTATTGGGATTTTTACATTCATATGTCATATAGTAAACTATATTATCCTTCATGCTTAACTTTTAATATAATTACCTTTTATATACCTAATTACCATTATGTACATTTTAGGGGTTTTAATGGTATTAATTAGTCTCCTAATTTAACTCTACCGTATATTCTCACTCCCCCCAAGTTTCTCTCTCCAAATCCCACCCTCTCACCCACGTATCAAACCACACCCACGATTTCCTCTTCAATCACCCACTATTTTCTCTTCTAAAACTAGCAAAAATCTGTAACCCCTCCACCATTGACAACCATTAAAAAGCTTTGAAGCTTTGAATTCGAATTTGGGTTTTCAAAAATCATTATTTGTTAGGATTGGGTGTTGTTGCAAATAATTGGGAATATGGTTTGGAGTTTATATCTCAATTTTGAGGGGTTTTAGTGAAGATTAGACTTGGTTTTGGCTGAATTTCATATTGAAACTCGTCGAAGAAGAAGAAGAAGACATGACATACATTATATTGCAGAAATTGTAGAAAAATTGTATTATGTTGTTTATTTATTTTTCTTTTATTCATTTAACTATTGTATGAAAGTTAAACAACATTGTATAAAATTGTATTTAAGTGGTATTATATTGTAGTTGTATATAACTGAGTAGAAATAAAAATTGTAGATAAGTTGTATAATATATAATTAGTTGTATGAAATTTATTTTTATTATGTATAAATCAGATACAAAATATACAAAAGACATATTGTATAAAGTTCGTATTTAAGTTGTATGTTATTGTAGTTGTATTTAACTGGGTAGAAATAATATGTGAAAGTTATAGATAAATTGTATAATATATAATTAGTTGTATGAAATTTGTTTTTACTATGTATAAATCAGATACAAAATATATAAAAGACATATTGTATAAATTTTGTATAAAATTTATATTTAAGTTGTATTTAGCAGTAATACAACAGTCTTTTATTACAAGGAGTCTCAATAACATGTGAAATTAAAATAAACAAGCATAATGAATCTTCTTTATCGTACTTGTAAAAATAGATCTTAAAGACGGTGAATGTCTGTAGACTCTGTACACTGTTAAGTAAGGGAAACTTTCTAATGTTTTCGACTATTCCAATAAAAAGATTAAGACAATAAAGATGATTAGGAATAATTTTAAATCTTTGCAAAAAAAAAAAGTGGGGAGCACGATAAAGATAGGTGTCAGCATGTAGACAATAGACAATTGAGACTTCCATTAATAAGTCAATAGCACATGCACAGTTGAATAGTCTCTGCTGAGATAAAGTCAAACAAGAACACATAGACCAAGTCAGTTGACCCAGAAAAATTCATAGGTATTTTAAAGATCCACCGAATTGTGACATATGAGTGGAAACATAAGGAAAGAGAAGAGGAGAAAAAAAAAGGAAAAGGGTGTAACTAAATCCCTTAATTGAAGGCACTAATAATGGATTGGGAGCCTTTTAAGGTGGAATATATATATTTTGTAAACAAAACTTATGTAGGTAGGGTAATTTACTAAACATGAACATTTAGGATAATATAGTTTACTATATGGCATAGAAATGTAAAAATCCCTTTTTTATTTATAAGACAAACCAAACGGACATTATTGGATTGGAATTTGCTTATCTAATAACTAAATACAGGTTTTAGCAATAAGATATCTCATAACAAAATACAGATTTTTCACTTATGAAATTCTACTGAGTTTATTGTTGTTATTATTGTATATTTGAAAGACATTTAACTTTATCATCCTCCAACATATGTATGTAAACATACTAATTGAGTACAACTTTTTGTTGCTCAAGATTAGGGGTGTACATGGACCTGGTTGGTTCGGTTTTTATCAAAACCAAACCAAATCAGCTATATCGGTTTGGATTGGTTCGGTTTTGTCGGGTTTTTCGGATTTTTTGGTTACATGAATATTATTCCGATCTTACTTTATTAAAGTTATAGATATAGTTTTGATAAGTGAATATATATTTAGTAAATATTAAAAAAATTGACAAACATATGATCTATTAATATATTCTAATGGGAGAACTCTTTTAGTAGTACCTGATCGTTATTTTCTTAGTCATCTAACAATAATTATTCATTAATGTACGCTTTCAAGATAACACATGATAGGATCCCAAATATTTTTAAATTTTTCAAAAAAAATTCAATATAAAGTCTTAAAAATATATATTATATAAATTAAATATTTATATATCGGTTTGGTTCGGATTTTTGTACTCAATACCAAACCAAGTCAAACCAAACCTAGTCGGATTTTTTAATTCGGTTTGGTTTGATTTATCGGTTTGGTGCGATTTTTCGGTTCGATTTGAACACCCCTACTCAAGACATTGATTGTATTCTTCCTAAAAATGCAATATTTGAAGCTTGAAAGACTCACTTGAGGAGTATTTTAAATGAAATAATTATTTCTAAAATTCATGTTCATATGTAACTTTAATTTTTGAGTATTAATTTTATTCGACTTTAAATATTATATTGTTTTCAAAATTTCAATCAAATATTGTGTGAATGGCTACTTGAATGTAAAATGCTAGGATCTCGGGTTGGCTTTCGGGTTTACTAAAAGCACGGTTTACAAATCAAAGCAGGATTTAAAAAGGCAGAATGGCCTAAATAACATCTATACTTGTGTCACTTTGTCGGCCGGTCCTCCTACTTCACATTTTTTCATTCAGACACTTCAACTTGTTCAAAATCTATATTTTAAACCCCTTTGACCATTGACCAAGCACATGTTGCAAAATAATGATTGAGCTGGACAAAGTGGGTGTAATTCACACGGATAATGAGCGTGAATATGAACATTTTGAACCAGAAATAATTAAAATAAAAAGAAAAAATCATTAAAACAAAATAAATAAGTAAAAAAAAAACAAAAAAACAAAAGAGATATTCTCTTTCCGTTCCTCCCTTTTCGTTCCACCCTCCTCCTGTACGCTTCTTCTTCTTCTTCTTCTTCTTCCCACCCCCCCCCTCAACACTACACACCCCCTCCCTTTTCGTCCCCCGCCTCCTGTACGCTTCTTCTTCTTCTTCCCCACTACCCCCCCCCCAACCAACACCCACCTCCCTTTTCGTTCCCCCTGTATGCATCTTCTTCTTCTTCTTCAATGCCCCTCCCCCCGTACGCTTCTTCTTCTTCTTCTCCCAAAAAAAAGACAAAGAAAAATAACTCACTTAGCTTTTGAGTCCATGCATTCCTTTACCTTCAAGCGGGCAAACTTATCTCCTTATGCTTGCAGCTCAAAGAATTCTGACCTCTAGTTCCAGTCATATCTTCCACCAGTTGGGAATGATTTTTTTTTTCTTTAGGAATAGTATATAATAAGTGTTTTTAGTAGATAAAATATAAAAAAAAGGCAGAATAGCCTATTAGACACTTGTACTTATACTAGTTTGTCATCCCGGTCCCTATACTTGATAGAGTTTCATCTAAACACTTCTACCTGATAAAAACGAGTGTCTCAAATCCTTCTGACGCCGCGTGTCTCTCAATCGCGCTATGTCAGAATCCACATCAGATAAAAATATGCCAGATCATTTTTTATTTAGACAAAAAATCTAAAATAACTTTGACTTACCATTTTTCTCTTTTGACTTTTTATTTATTTTTCTTTACTTCCCCACCATCACTTTTTTCTTACTGTTCTCCACTGTCATGGCCGAAAATTTCTCCGGCCACCATGAAACTCCTTCCTTCCGTTTTTTATTTATTTCATAATCTATTCCTCTATCCTATTTTCTCAAAAGCTCCCTCTACACAGATCTGAAATCATATTTTTAGGCAGAAAACATATCTCAAATAAAGATAATACAGATTCCATCTTTTTTATTTCTTTTTTGCCTTCACTTTCACCCAAAAACCAATAAAACTTACCAAAACAATATAAACTTTCATATTCTTCTTCACAAACTTATTGAAGTTAATTGATCAAAAAATATTTGACGGTGACAAATCAATAGTGAAGAGCCTCAATCTTGGTGGTGGATGACAGTTAAAAATGAAGGATGACGAAGGGGAGGAGGCCAACAGCGGATTTCAAAGTGAAATTAATAAAATATTTTTATGTTGGTAATTTTGTTTAATATCAAAGCCTAATAAAAGGGGGAGGTAGAAAAAAGAGGGCCGGACGGAAAGGAACGGGGAAGAAGAAGATAGGAAGAGGGGAACATGGGTGTTGGAAGGGGTTATGACGGGAAGGGGTCATGACGGAAAGCAGGGGTCTTTAGGATTTTTTTCAATCTTTTTTTATTTATTTTTATTGTTTCTTTTTCTTGTGATTTTTCAAATAATTTCTTTAATCAAAATAATTGACCCACGCGCTTTTTATAGCGTGTAATCACGCAATTATCTGACTCATCAAAACAAATGTCAACTAAGCTCGGTCAACGATCAGAAGAGTTTATGAAGTAGGTTTTGATAAACTAGAAGTGTTTGGATGAAACTCCACAGAATATAAGGACCGGGATGACAAACCTGAACAAGTATAGGAGTTTACTAGGCCATTCTGCCTATAAAAAAATGATGTGGAATATGATGTGTCACCCACTCGAAGCAAGTGAGATACACACATGGTCAAAAGGGTTTTAAATATAAATTTTGAACAAGTATTTTGACAAAAAAATGAAGTAGGAGGACCGACATAACAAAGTGACACAAATAAAGGTACAATTTATTCCATTCTGCCATTTAAAAAGGCTAAACCCCAACCCTAGGGTTTTTCCTACGCCTTCTCACTACTTCACTTTGCTCCTCAGTCCCCTGAACTTACTCAGCGTAACCATGGCAGAAACAGAACCTGAAGTCGCAGCCGCCCCCGCCGCCGAAGCCGTAGCACAGGCGGAGAAAGAGGAAACCCCGGCTCAGGATATGGACGTCGAAGCTCAATCTGCCGATGATGCGGCGGTGAACGGCGGCTCGAAGCGTCCAAGGGAAGAGGAAGTAAACGAACCGGAGAATGAAGACGCCTCGAAGAAGCTGAAGGCGGACAAGTCTGTAGAAGAAGAACGGCTTGAGAACTTAGATGGAAGCGAAACGGTGGTGGATGAAGAAAAGAAAAACGGGTCGGGTCCGGCTAGCGTGGGTCCGAAGAACTTCGGATCGTCGGTAGAGATGTTTGATTACTTTTACAAGCTTCTTCACTCTTGGTCTCCCAATCTCAACCTCAACAAGGTAATAAGACATTTAATTACTACTAATGTATTTGAGTATTGGAATGAAATGGCTCACAAAATTTATAGGTGATTGACTATATGATTACTTCTATAGCAAGATTTAGTCTTTACAGTGATTTTGGGTCTCTGGTTTTAGTTTATCATATATAGGCTGAAAAATGTGGGATTTCCTGGGAGCAATTTAGGGTATTTTACATGGAGTAGTCTGAAATTGCGCGTCTTTAGAGCATTAAGCTGCATTATATGTCTTGATCAGTGAGTATATTGCAGTATGTTGTTTCTTGTGTGGCTTGGAAGCATAACTTGGGTTAGTTGTTTATTTGTGAGTGATTAGTTACTTATCTACAGGCCTGCAAAAAGCTGCTTTAAGGCTAAAGCATCCGACATTTAAGTGGTTATGATGGTAGGTTTGTTTTTGGTTATTGTATATGTCTGTAAATATAGGCTCAAGAAGTATTGGCTTAAGCAACGTTTCTTGTAAGATGTGAACCATGAAATAGTCATAGTGAGATTTCATAATTGCACCCCTCCTATTTCGGCCCACATACGTATTTGGGTTCTAGTAAGTATTAAAAAGAAAAATTTGAGGATATCTTAATTTCTGCTGAATTAATGGGCCAACATAGCATAACTGCAGTTTCACAATAGCTATTACATGGACCTCACCTTTCCTTTCTTTCTGTCCTTGGTAATTGGAACTCAAATGCATTTGGTAAACAATGGTTGTATTATGTGAAGTGAGTTTTGGATGGTAAAATTGCGGTATGACCTCCATGATTGAGTAGAGTGTTGTAGATTCCATTGCTTGGATAACTTTTTGCCTGCTTTTTAATGGTCTTAGTATTGATTATCAAGTCCTTGAGCCGAGGGTCTATAGAAATAGCCTCTCTACCTTTACAAGGTAGGGGTAAGGTCTGCGTACACAATACCCTCCCCAGACCCCACTTATGAGATTACACTGAGTTTTTTGTTGTTGTTGTTGTTGTATTGATTATCAATTTTGTCCAAGTTCAAAGATGCCGACATGTTTTGGCTTTGGGTGATCTATTTTTGGTTGGTTAGATGCTCATCACTTCAAATTTATCTTTGCTTTCTGATATCTTCTCTTGCTGCTAGACTGGGTTTCTCATCTGAAACACGGGATTGTTGTATTTGAATATGTTCATGTGGACTCAAGATGATCATCAATATTGGTTTTCTATTATGCATAGTGACTTTTATTTTTGTATCTTCCAGTTTTTACTGTGTTTTGTCATACCAATCAATTTGGGGTTCTCATCTGATTCTCAATTGTCAAAACTACTGTTTCTCTGACTCCCAATTTTCTTCATTGTGCTATTGCCTATTTTATGGTGTTCTGTTTGCATCTTAAAAAATCGTGAAGTGAAAAACTGTACGAGTTATATAAATCATCACTTTAGTATTATTACAATATAAGAATAAGAACTATTATCTGTAAGCATTCATGGATTTACAAGCTCAATCAACTGATGGAGTATGGAAATACGAAGATGCTTTACAAGTCATTATGAATAAAAACTAGAGTACTTGATATGATGATGATCACTTATATTTTGTTTGTTTTCCGTCCAGTATGAGCACTTGGTTTTGCTGGACTTGCTCAAGAAGGGTCATTTAGAGCCAGAGAGAAAGATTGGTACAGGAATTCGTGCATTCCAAATCCGGTTTCATCCTCAGTTTAAAAGTCGCTGCTTCTTTGTCATTAGGGAGGATGGTTCGGTGGATGACTTTAGCTTCAGGAAGTGTGTTGATCACATTCTGCCCCTCCCAGAGAACATGCAAGTAAAACATGAAGCCAACAAAGCTTTGGCTCATAGCGGGAAAGGTGGTGGAAGGAAAGGAGGTGGACATGGGCGTGATCGTGGGAATGGAGGGAAGTCAAGATATTGAAAAACAGCTTCATATTTTACCAGAATCTACTGCTAGTTTTGCACGCAGCTGTTTAGTCCATATTTAGGTCAATGCAGCTTTCTGCTTGCAGTTTTGACATAATGATTTATGGCTAATGAAGTTACGTTACTATAAGGGGTGAATAATTCAGGTTTTTTTGTTTGGTATCACCAACAATCTTTCTAAAATCTTTCATCCGATGAAGCTATCATATAAAGAATGTGTTAGTTTTGTCTTAATTGTTCATTTTCAATATCCATAAGAGAAATGGCTGCCAAAACTCAGTAACCTCCACAGTTAAATCCTACTAAGGGAGTACTTAAACTCAGAATAAAATCGATATTAAACTAATCTGCAGATGCCTGATTCATTCGTAGCTTAGACTATGTTCTACAACAACAACAGTAAAATCCCAATCCCACCAGTGGGGTCTGGGGAGGAGGGTAAAATGTACGCACCCTCCGCTCAGAGACAAGCTTTAGACTATGTTCTACCAATCCAAAATTGCTTGGGCCTCGTTGGGTTTGTAGCCCAAACTCATTGTTCCCATCTTTCAAAGGATGATGCTTTTAGAGTATAGCAATTAGTTGGATGCATGATTAGAACTTACAACCGCAGTATTCATCAGCATAAACAGGCACTTTGAGTTGTTAAAACGAAAAATGTTTTTTTTATAACTCTCATATCAAGATCCGAGACTCTAAAAGAACCTTAAAAACGAATATAATAACATAGCTTCTAGAGCAGCTTGTGAATATATACTATTTAGAGACGGATGTACTGTTATAGCATCGAGTTCATCTAAATCTAGTACTTTCAATGCGAAAAATAAATTTATGTGTAAAATATCCGTAACAAATAATAATAGATATGATGAACCCATAATTTTAAAAATACAACATGTTCCATCTAAGAACCTTAAAAATTGAATCCATATGACTTAAATCCTGAATCCGCCTCATTTCTATTCCATGGTTAGTGATACTCCCAAAGGAACAAGATTAGTCCAAACTAATTTGCACAAAGTTTGTTAGCATATATCATACATTGTCCTTCTTTTAGAAGTTGACACCTCATCTTCTTACCGCTTCGGCTCCCGAACTTCCATCATTCTGCTAAAGATTAAATTAAAGCAAGAAGATGAGTGACTACCTAATTTTAGACTAATCTACTCGTCCTTTGGTCCCCACGTGTCTAAATGGAAACTTGTCCTCAACTTTCAAATGAGTCCTAGATTTAGAAAGATTTTTTTTTGGTTTGGGGGGGGGGGGGGTGTAATTTAAATTAAAAGGTCTCTTTCTAATAAAGATTATATTAAAATTAATCCTACAGTTAAGAAACCAATAATCAGGAGGACTTTACACCTAAAGATGACAAAAGGATATGCGTTGCACTTTATATCTCTTCTTATTATATATATTAGGAATTTTAAATTGGACATATGTTGATCTCTCCAATGTTCCTACTAGGTAGGGAAATGGACCTCGGATTTACAAAGTCTAACGTTAGTTGTTATTGAAAAAGAAGTCTAGTGTAGTTGTCATAGATGATTAACACGTGTCATGAACTTAAACCAAGTGTTTTTTGATTAATGACATAGATTAAGACATTTATATTAAAAATGGTTCCATATTTAAGATTAACATAGGTTTTTTTGCCTACCTCTTATTTGATGTCGAGCTGTCTAGCTTACGTAGCCAATGCACTAGCTGTTTAGCAAATAGCTTTTGATACAATTTAACTTAATTTTTACTAAAAAACAGTAATGTCTAACTCAAATGTATTACAAAAATTGACTTAAAATCTATTTACACTTTATATCTTTCTACCGATGATGGAGGCATCGACACGTATGCCCAATTGAAACAGTCTATGGTAGAGCTCGAGATTGATAATTTAATAAAAACGTTACATTTCCTAAAGATGCTGAGTGATTGATATAATATTCTTGATCTAAAAACTTGGTCTAATTTTGAACAAGAAGTATCATATGATATATAAGAATCAAAGCGTGACAATCGCGCGGCGTAAATCTTCACTCGTATCAGCAATGGATCAGTGAATAGCAAGAAGAAGGATTTTCACCCTTTTTTAGTATTGTACTTAGGGTAAAACTCCCCTACTATATAAACGGGAGTCTAACTATTCATTATAAACATTGTAACACACATATCAAGGCAATGTACTTATTTTCTCTGTTCTTTCTTCTGTTCATCAGTTCTCCACTATTGTGAGCCCAAAATCGAAAACTGGCATTTCATTAAGCCATTACTGAATCCGGGATCACTCTCACTATTAGTTTGGCAATTTATTACGTCTTTTATCTGTTTAATCTAACGCTATTAATCATTTGTATTGAATTAATCCGCATATCCTTAAAACAACATATAAATTTTGTTATCCATTTTTAGGGTAAACAATTATATCCACAAATATTCATCAATTATTTTTATTGTTGTGATTGCAATTTATTTTCCATACTTAAAAAATCTGTTTGTTGCAAGCAAGCTTAGAGATGCTGAGTGATTGATACGGAGTATAATATTCGTGATCTAAAAGAGTTGGTATAGTTTTGGACAAGAAATATAATTTGCTATATAAGAATCAATTCATGTACACCTTTTTTGTTTATTTTTTTTACCACAAATGAAGAAAAAGGAAGTAAAATAGTTCAAAAAGTTTCGAAAAAACATAATATAAACTTTATCCACCTGTTACTTTAAACCTTTCAGCTTCAAAGATTGTACATTGACTGCAAATTTATCCTTATTCAGCCAATTAATATTCACACGTGGGCCGGTGGCTTTTTTGAGTTCAGGGTGCACCATAACTTCCGTACAACTACCGAGAAAGAGAAAATGTAAGGCAAGGAAGATTATATTCTATCAAAAGAAGGAAAAAAGATTACTACGGATTTACTAAGTAATAATGTAAGGCTTTTATATTCGACTAGCATTACTACTCGCGCGGATACGCGGACACTAATCATGTTAAATATTTAAGTTATTTGGATTGTATGTAAATAATCTTGAAATTTACACTTTCTCAGTAAATATAGATAATCATTGGATATTAACTACATGAAAAAAATTAACTATTTCTTCTATTTTTCTTTTTTGATACCATTCTTGCCGGTGTCATTGGATCCTAAAAATAGTCAGAAAGAAAAATAGTGACTCATATTTATGGCAAAACAATCAAATGTTGAGACAATGAATGACTCTTTAGATAAGACTTAACTCTTTTACTACTGCTTGAACTCTTATTTGGTGTGTTGATATCTCTTAAAAAATATTTTTGTCTTAAAATTTCAATTTCTAAAATATTATTTTTCAATAATAATTATTTTTATAATAATATAATTGAAATATTATTCTTAATTCAAAACTCATTTAGTTGGCTATCTAAAAATATAAAAAATTCTTTAGTAGTGAATTTTTTTTACTCCATTTTGATGTTTGACATTAACCATGTTAAATATCTGAGTTATTTGAATTATATGTAAATAACCTTAACATTTAAACCTTCTAAATAATTATAGATAATCTTCATATATTAATTAAGAAACACTACATGAAAAAAGACTAATATTTTCTCAATTCTCGTAGCGATAATTTTATTTTTGCAGTATTCTCATAGGTGTCATTGGAACCTAAAAATAGCCACAAAGTGAAATAATAACTTATATTTATGGCAAAGCACAAAGGTTGACACGATATAAACGATTCTTTGATTACGGCTTATACTACGACTTGAACTCTTATTTGGTATGATTTTATCTTTCAAAAAATATTTCTATTTTGAAATTTCAATTTCTAAAACTTTATATATATTACATTAATGATTATCTTTATAATGATGCAAGTGAAGATATTATCCTTAATTTAAAATTCACTTTAATCGGCTATCTAAAATTTTAAATGATTCTTTGGCCGGATTTATTTTAGTATGACTCCATTTTAAGTTTATCGATATCTCTAGCTCCAGAATTTGAATTTTTAATACCCTATATATACAAAAAATTGTTCTTTGAATCATTTAATGTTAAATTAGTTAATTATTATTTTAAAACATTGCATATATTGTCTTAAAATTGTCAAGTAGTTTATTTTCTGACACCATACTTGGCTTAACCTCAATGCAAACTACTCAAATTGCATTCCAATTCAAATTCGAATATCATATCAGTTTGTTAGTAATAGTAATTTTTTAAAAACGACACATCATGTAGATTAAGAAAAATATTCGAAGATATCCTTATCTTATCTATGTATTTGAGTTGAAAAAATATACCCGAAATTGATGAGATTAACTTTCAAATTTTTTATAATCAACAAAGATGAAAGATAAGAAGAAATTTGTTGTCATCTTTTATTTTTCGTTTTTAGATCTTTCTAAAAAAAAATTTCAATATTTATTTTCTTTTATCTTATTTTTATGTCAATATTTCTTTTGTTACAAAAAATTAATTTATTTCACTATAAAAGGATGAGTAATAAAAAATTTCTACATATGAACTTTAATTATATTGTTAGTCTTTGGTTGAAATTATTTCATATTTTTCTTTTGGCTTTATCTAATCAGCCTAAATAGGTGCTCACCCGACCACTTAAATAAAAAAATTAAATGATGTGTAGTTTATATATAATCGATATATAATATGTGTATAATCGTGTGTTGTCGGTATATCATCTATTTATATTAGCTATAAAGAGTAAACAATAAATATGACCAAATATTATGTAAATATTCCATAAGATTTCGGTTTTTTGAGTTTATCCATGATAAAACTTCTATTATAATAAATTAAAACTCTATACTAATGTTCAAAAATATCTTATCTTTTTATTATCTTTGATTATAAAAATTAAAGAGTTTTTTCGAAATAATTTGTTTATATTTTAAAAAAATATTTCACGTCATACCAATTTTTTCTTTATATATACTCTTTGTTACACTTAAAAGTCGCTATAGAAACTATCAATTAGAAACCAATTT
>NW_017671268.1:107869-163591 GCF_001879085.1 Nicotiana attenuata | reverse complement strand
CGACCCCCGGATCAAAATCTCACCCACCAACCGGAATTCGCCAAAATACTAACTTCGCCAATTCAAGCCTAATTCCATACCGGACCTCCAAAATCACTTCCGATCACTCTCTTAAGTCACAAATAATCCNGAGCACGCCTCAACAATTGGACTGTCAGAACCACCAGAGCCCGGCGTGCCTCGGGGTAGCAAGGCTGAACAAAGCACCACGCATTATTTTTCTTTACTAGTTTATTTTCCTTTCGCATTTTATTTTTCACAAGAAAGAGCTCCAATGTTCAAAACACTTATGGAATTTATTAAAGTATTTCATTTTTCTTACAAATCTCTCTCTTATTATTTCCTCTCATTACTTTACTTAAACAACATTACTATTACTTATCTTGATGAACCGACGATTGTGACATGCAACGAGACAACGCAACAAACGGATATAGACTCGGAAGAAGATGATATACCAGAAGAGGTTGTTAAAGAGGTTGAGGATTTCGAGAATAGACCTAAGTCTAACTTGGACGAGACTAAGGTTGTTAATTTGGGAGATGCAGAAAATGTCAAAGAAACATGTATTAGTGTTCATTTGTCACCATCAGAAAAGGAGGAGTATACGGAATTTCTGAAGGAGTATGAGGACATATTCGCCTGGTCGTATGATGATATGACCGGTCTCAGTACATCTATCGTGGCTCACAGACTGCCAAGCGATCCTGCATGTCCGCCAGTGAAGCAGAAGCTCAGGAAGTTCAAGCCTGACATGAGTTTAAAAATCAAGGAAGAAGTCACCAAGCAAGTCAAAGCCAAGGTTCTCAGGGTAGTAGAGTATCCAACATGGTTAGCCATCATCGTGCCAGTACCGAAGAAGGACGGGAAGGTTAGAATCTATGTCGACTACCGGGACCTCAACCGGGCCATTCCCAAAGACGACTTCCCCTTGCCAAATATACATATCTTAATTGACAACTGCGCCAAGCATGAGCTGCAGTCATTCGTTAATTGTTTTGCCGGGTACCATCAGATATGGATGGATGAGGAAGATGCTGAGAAAACAGCCTTCATTACGCCACTTGGGGAATGGATGTCATCGGACCTATCGAGCCTGCCGCATCAAACGGGCACAAGTTCATTCTAGTGGCAATTGATTATTTCACCAAATGGGTTAAAGCAGCCTCTCACAAGGCAGTAACTAAGAAAGTCGTGGCAGACTTTGTCCGCGACCGCATCATTTGTCGGTTCGGAATTCCAGAGTCAATCACCACTGATAATGGTTCCAATATCAACAGTGACTTGATGAAGGCCATGTGTGAAACCTTCAGGATCAAACACAAGAATTCTACATCTTACAGACCTCAGATGAATGGAGCCGTAGAAGCCGCCAATAAGAATATCAAGAAGATACTAAGGAAAATGATAGAAAAACATAAGCAGTGGCACGGGAAGCTATCATTTGCTTTATTGGGGTACCGCACCACAGTTCGCACATCAACCGGGGCAACTCCCTATATGCTGGTTTATGGTACAGAAGCAGTCATTCCCGCCGAGGTAGAAATTCCCTTGTTGAGAATCATACAAGAAGCAGAACTCGACGACACGGAATGGGTAAAGAGTCGCTACGAGCAGTTAGCCCTCATAGATGGAAAAAGAATGAACGCAGTTTGTCATGGTCAACTTTAGAACAGAATGTCCCGAGCCTTCAAAAAAGAGTCAAGCCAAGACAATTCACACCAGGACAGCTGGTATTGAAGAAAATCTTTCCACATCAAGATGAAGCCAAAGGGAAATTCTCTCCCAACTGGCAGGGTCCATACATGGTTCATCGGGTTCTAACAGGAAGAGCCCTCATACTCGCAGAAATGGACGGAGAAGTTTGGCCAAAGCCGATAAATTTGGATGCAGTAAAGCGATACTATGTGTAACATTTATGATTTCCTTATATGATGTAATTTGAACTACGCCTGACCTGATTCCCGTTTAAGAGGGGATACGTAGGCAGCCTTATGGGTTCGGTCACAATTTAATAAAATCATCATTTCCCCCGATATTGGAAACTGGGGCAGAATTTTGAAGAGGACCCTCAAAATTCCGAAGTTGATTTCAGCCATTTACCGCAAGAAGCCGTCAGAAGCAGCAACCCAGTAAACTGGGGCAGAATTTTAAGGAGGACCCTCAAAATTTCGGATCGAGAAAGGTTGCAACGTTTGGGACCGCGTCGCAGTCGTCGGTTCATCTAAAGAAAAATTATTTCTCAATTTTACATTTATGTTATACTTTACTAAATCATGCATAGCTATTATCAAATTGCTTTGTTTAGCGACGCTACCCCAATGATACATAGCATCACCGAAAACAGAGCCAAGCAGGACGAGCGAAGTCCGCAGGGAATACGAACTAACCTTCCCCCCTCTACAAAACTCACGATTTTTCTTTGGATACAGGCACCCAAGTCGCAAATCACCAAGTATATTTATGCACTCATACTTTTCAGGAATGCAACCTTAGGAACCATCACACCCACTCACAATTGCTATCCGTACATGCCTTCCGAGGTTAAGCTCTACCTCCATCTGCATTTTCTGCATTTGCATAAGGCTACCATTCTGCCTTCCGAGGTTAAGCTATACCTCCATCTGCATGGCTGAAAGATCGCCAACTTCATTTAAACTGCTATATCGGCTGAAAGATCGCCAGTTTGCATTTAGATCCTTTGTCGGCTGAAATATCGCCAATTTTACTTAAATCTTTTCATCGGCTGAAATATCGCCAACCTTATTTAAATTGCTGTCAGCTGAAATATCTCCATTTACATTTTCTACATCGGCTGAAACACCGCCAGCTTTATTTAAATTTCTGTCGGCTGAAATATCGCCATTTACGTTTTCTACATCGGCCGAAACATCGCCAGCTTTATTTAAATTTCTGTCGGCTGAAATATCGCCATTTGGACTTATCCTTCACATCGGCTGAAATCACGCCAAATCTTGCATTTCATGGGCTGAAATACCGCCAAACCGTCCAAGGGCGTCATTGTTCGGAGGCACCATCTTCATAGCCCGAGAACGCCATGCCATGGCCCGAGGACCCCGCTTTATATTCTGCACATCATTATTCAAAGGCATCATGGTTCGGAGACACCATTATTATAGCCCGAGAACGTCATTTCATAGCCTGCGAATCCTTTATTATGCGCTTCATGGCCCAGGACGTCATCTTAACCGTCCAAAGACAACATTCATGGTCCAATGGGAACTTGCATCACGTTTGAAATTCCGCACGATATGCTTGTATTACTCAATTGCAGGTACATCAGCTGGCAACGACCATTACAGTAGGAGCGATCTCGCCCCGATTCTCGCAACCCATCAGTCCCTGACCACCCTTCCCAACCTAAATATTGCATCCGTCTCTTCGAAAACCTCCATCGGCATACTCCGTCGATGTATCCTGAACTACATATGACCTGATTCTTGCAAAACCAGGGATATGTAGGCAGCTCAGAAACCAGAGATCGGTCAAAACCTTTTTGCAAGCCGTCTCTCTCGGTCAAAATTGGTCATCATATCTTTACCCGACAACTCTTTCATCCTTCCCGGGTAAAAAGGGGCAGCTGTTGATACCCAATTTTTCCCTATGTATTTTATATACTCAAAATATTCTCAAAATAGTATGTGTATACAAAGTTTTCGTATTTTTCCCTAATTTTCTAAGATTCGTAAACTCGATTTATTGTCTATTTTAGCAGTACAAAATCACGTAATTATTCTTAAAACCACCATTTTTGTGAATAATTTATTTCCATCCTCATATTTACACCAAAATATAATAAAGGTGATTTTTGCATATTTTTACAAATTTATTTGATATTTTAAACTAAAATTGCATAAAATTGCAATCATAGCCTATATTATGATTAATGGCATTTTACAATTATAAAATTATTCCCAATATTTTTAGATTAATTTTTATATATTATTAATTAGTTCAGTGCTTTTAATTCATTTTTAAAATCATTTTAACTATTTTTATATAAATTATAGGGGAGAAATTGGTTATTTAATACATAGCCATTTCCAATTGCAATTGTAGCCTCAATTTAACCCCCAATTCCACCCCTAATCAAACGACCCAATTTCAAATTCCAACCCAAACCCACAACCCATTTTCAGACCCGCCCGGTTCCTCTTTTAATCTTGGCCGTTGATCATTCTGATCAACGGCCATGATCCGTTCTTTCCTTTTTAATTTCCATACCCCCCTAACCCTAATCTATTCTATCAGATACGCCGCCTTTGAACTCTCATCTCTCAAACTCTCTCTAGCCCTCCCCGGAACCCTAGCGTTCCCCTACCTTGTTCCACCATGATTTCACCGGCGTCCATGGCTTCTCAGGCCATGGACAGCCTATACCCACCTCCTATGGCTTCTGCATGCCTGTTGTTCGAAGGATCGAGGCCAGACCTCGAAGGTCTTCACTCAGGCCTTCACTGATTCGAAGCTCCGGCCATCTCCGGCCTTGCTCCAGTGGCTCTTGGTCTTTTGAGCCTGTTTATGACATTATCCGGCTTAGATCGAGTATTTTCGAAGCCTTTCTCATTTCTAGGGTTCATCTGGAACCCTAAATATCGAGGTTCTCTCCGATTATTTTAGATCTGTTACATGTTTGCACTGTTGCTTAAGTTGCTTAAACGTTTTCTCCGATTTTCTTTCAAAAAGCACTTCCTTCGGATTAGGGTTTCTGGAAAGTTCTTAAAATATTTATGATTCTTCTTCTTCTCCTTTTCTTGGTGAGAATCAACCCCTGCTATGTCCTTATTTGCTCTTTTCTGATTCGCATGCCTTTTCGTGTGTTCTTATATTTGCTGTATTATGAAGTTTTTCTGGTATGCTCTCACATGCCTATCTCATGTGTTTCTCTACTGTGTTTTCCTACTGAGTTTTAGTCCTTTGGTTGCCTTTACCGGACTTTGCTTGGATTCTTTTTAGATGTGTTTTATCGAATGTTTCTTTAAGTTTACATTACCTGAACTCATTTAATTTTCAAGCTTTCTTGAAACTTGTTTCCTGTACTGGTTCCTATGTTCTTTGCTATTGTGCTTGTATGCTTCTCATGAGACTCTGAAAAAGTCTCTGAGCCTATCTCAATGGTTTGCCTCTTCATCTCTGTGTCAAATTCAAATTTAAAAACCCTAAGATTTGGGGGTTTTCTTTGGCTAATTTGGTTTTATGTT
The DNA here is from genome assembly GCF_001879085.1 of Nicotiana attenuata. Classification (NCBI taxonomy): domain Eukaryota; kingdom Viridiplantae; phylum Streptophyta; class Magnoliopsida; order Solanales; family Solanaceae; genus Nicotiana; species Nicotiana attenuata. The sequence goes on along the minus strand of NW_017671268.1, from coordinate 158,369 downwards.
TGGACAAGGGTTCTACTTTGAAACCTTGAACTCTCAGACTCACTTCGAGTTTATGAATTGAATTTGAACCTTTTTCTGCGTTATTGATTTTGAAAACCTCTTGCTTGACATGCCTATGTGTTTTATACGAGAACTTCTCTTTCAAATGTTTTGCCAACTGTTAATTGATTCTGAATCCCTTTAATGTTGCTTATTTGATTGTTACTGATTTTTCCTAAATTAAAACTTTCCTTTACCTCTTTTCTGACTCGTACAAGGCTTTCAATGGGATTCTTTACTGGTTATTTTACTGATTCCTTTTCCTTGTTTTACAAACCAAGTACCACTAGACTTTTACCTTAAATGTCTTCTATGTATTTACCCTTATTTTCCTACCTTGCACGAGATATTTACTTGATTTCCCTTCCTTAAACAACTTCTGCCCATTACCGTTTGAATTTGGACTCCTTAATTAAAGGGAGTCTATCGGCTGATTGATTTTAATTGGTACATAGTTCCTTAATTATTACTAAACTATTATCCTTGCCTTATTTGCTACACCTGTTTTCAATTATAAATACCCTGCTCTTTCATTAACGCACAGACGATTTTAAAAATCATCACAACTCTCTTCTAAAACTCACACTCTTGCTTCCTGGTTGTAATTTGGCTTCCCCAAATCTACTGCTTCTCCCTACTTGTTCTTCTGAACTGGTATGTCCTACTTTTGATTCAAGCATCAAATACAGTATGTTTACTTACAAGCTTCCTTTTTACTGCTTTATAGAGTTCAGCTTTAAGAAAAATAAATACTTATGTCTTGCTATCTGTTGTTGCAATGAATCCCTATCCCCATTCCCTTTATGTGTTTGGGTTGTATATTAAGACATGGCAACATGCAAAGTTGTTGTCATGGATTAAGACTGGGTCCTTTGGATCCTAGCCACTTTCTATCTCCTATTCCCCTATTCCCTTATGTGTATAGAGTTTAGGTATAGCCTGGCAGCATATGAATTGCTGCCCATGGATGAACCTGACCTTCAAAAGGTCCTAACTCTCTAATTTTTGAGCTGACAAGCTGGTCAGGGGTGTGCCAGCAGCCCAGTTGCTAGGCATGACCACCAACCTGCCCTGGATCCCCCCTTATTCCCTCTAATTGCACTTACCTTTACTCCTAGTCCTTAAGTCCTGCCCCCCTCTTGTGAGCCATGCTTTGGGAACCTTGAGTTCCCTCCGAACTTGGACACTTGAGGGATGGCACTTCCACACTGCACCTTAATCTGTTCTGCAATAACATTTGGGATGTAAGCACTGCCTGGAACTCTTGAAGTTCCTTGGAACTTTGACACATCCCAAATAAGAGAAAGGCTTCGAAAATCGACCCCTAAAGTTGGATCATCTCATATTGTTAGATATCGAGTCTGAATTAGGTTCCTTGGATGCAGCTTAAATTTCTGATGTAATTTTATTTTTTTTGCCTGATTCATTTGGTCTGTAATAATTTGTAATAACTTATGGGGTTTAGTGAAGAAAGGGGAGGGTAACCATGTATGCAAAAGGGGGTAGAAAACCTGTCTATAGGATTTCTATTTTTCAGCATGTTCTCACGTAGAAAACCTGTCTATAGGATTTCTATTTTTCAGCATGTTCTCATATAGATAACCTGTCTATAGGATTTCTATTTTCAGCATGTTCTCATATAGATACCATGTCTATAGGATTTCTAATCTCAGCATGTTCTCATATAGATACCCTGCCTATAGGATTTCTGCATGTAGAAAATATGCCTATAGGTCCTTTCTGATTGTTGCATATCCATCCCTCATTAGGCAAACATGTTTATAGGTCTTAATAACCAAATGCAATCAGATGTCGCATTCGTAATAAAAAATGCAACACCTAGATATCATATTGTAGGTTTTCTACATTTTCTTCCATGTCTATAAAAGTGTTTAACATTAACAACGCTAGAAAACATGCCTATAGGAACTGTCAATCAATTCTGAATTACCTCACTCGTTTTAAGGTGATCTGCCAGTAATAACGCGTTATCAATTGCAGAACTTGTATTATTCTGTTAAAACTGGCAACTCTTCTGTAACCTGTTTACTTCTCTTCTAAAACCAGTAGATATCATGCCTATAAAGTTTCACCTACGCAAGCCTTAGGGTAAAAGCTGTAACTGCATCAGTCTTCAATAATTGCAGCCAGGCGGACCTAATGCGGATTTCTTGTCTAAAAATATGGGTTGAACCAGTCCGATTAACGTTTAAGTTTAATTCAGACCTAATCAGTATATGTAAGGCATGCTAAACTACATTTTCGTGATTCTGAGGAGGCTTATGTGAGCCTTTAATTGTTATGTGTACCCCATAACTGCCCTATATGTTTTGTTTGACGCATTAGAATTTTTACCTTTCTAAACTCTTGAAAAAGCCCAAAAATTCCTTCCCTTGATAGGATTAGAAGTCCCAAATGCCTCCGGGACTGATAGGATTGGGACGGGTAATAGCATTCTATAGGTAACGATACCATTTCGCGCTTAATACCTTAACGGGGTGGGAAAGGGTAGATATGGATATGATGACCACGCGATAACACCACGTGTATAAATGGTTACCGGGTGTTGTGTGGGGTGATCCATATTATGTATAAACCTAGGACCCCTTCCCTTATTTGTCCATTTTATTTTTGTCAAACTTCAGCTTTTAAACTGCTTTTAACTTGCAACAACTATGTAAAAATTTCTCTTTTACTCTTTTATTCAAGCTTTTAAAACTGCTTCCTCTATCAAAATTCAGTTTCTTTAATTTCCTTAATCCTTTGCAACCATTATGTGAAAATCCCTCTTTGTGTTTGTAATTCTTGCTTGTCTACTTGTTGTTTGCATTTAAAGTCACAATTGTAGCATGGCTGGGAACCACACTAGTGGATCTTGAAGGGTGCCTAACACCTTCCCCTCGAGATAATTTCTAGTCCTTACCCGAACTATGGTTTTCAAATTCAAAACCCTTAGTGTCCTAATGCACTTAATCATCAGGTGGCGACTCTTCAAATTCAAAAACCCAATTCCCAAACGGAAATAGAGTTGTCTTTCCAAATGTCGTAAACCCGATCTCGCTTTAGAGAAAAAGGGGGCGTCGATAAAGTGTAGTAAATTAGAGTGTAATAAGCGACTAAAATACGCAATTATAGTCTATCATCAACACCCCACACTTAAACCATTGCTCGTCCTTGAGCAATCAAACTACACTTTATATAGACACGACCCTTTTTAAACAATTCTCCTAACTCATCACACCAAGAATATTCAAAATAGACTAAGCATAAAAGCGTAACATCTTCACCTCAAGAATTGACTCACAAGTACCACGCATTATTCACAACTTACCCACTTACTCTAACATAGAGGTCCACAATATTGCCTTTCCTTCATGAATCAAGTGCCCTCACACAACAAAAGAGAGTAGTTTCACACACCATAAAAGTAAAGAACAATTAGGAACTCAAAATAGAAAGAATTCACTCACCCTCAGAAATAACATTCATATGCCACAAAAGATGCACCATAGGCTTGCCCGTAGTGTACTACTCTACTAATTGAGCTCATTCAGTCTAGGATCAAGTAGGACTTATTTGGTTGTAATGTAGGCGGCGGGCCGGGTAGGATACATTTGGATATAAGAGTAACTATACCTCCCTAAGCACTTCAATACATACACTTTAACATTTAAAAACACCATACATATGTCAAACCAAAACTCCACCTTCACATCAATATATATTTGCTCCATATTTCTGTAAGCACAATTACATCAAGAGCCACCACTTGTCAAGGAACATTTCTCACAACAACACAACTATTTTTTTTCTTTCTTTTTCAATTCAAATGGCTCTTACTTTTCCAAAACAGTGCACCTTTTCCTTATTTCATTAGTTCCACTCAAAAGCCAAACCGACCACCCCACACTTTAACTTTTACAAAGTTCATAACTATTCAAGTGCTCATGAGAGGTGAAAAGGTTCAAATAGATGGTCAATTCAAACAAAGGGGTAAGGCTTGTAATGTGGTTGCCAAAGAAACAAGATTACAGACTCAAAGGGGTTAACTACGATACATAACAATTAGACGGGTAAAATATACATATCTGGCTCAGCAAAGAAACGCCTATATCACTTCCAAGACTGAACAAAACTACTATTTCGCTTTGCAAACACACGGGGCAAGTTCTAGACATCAAATGCAATGCACTGAATACACCCAAACCTCACACGCACATTGTACATGACTCACTCAAGATTGGATCATCAAGATACTCTAGTCAAAGCAGTTAAGCAAATTTAAAAATCTACGATTTAAGGTGCTTATACTAGAGTCAAAAACTGATCCTAAGCGTCACAACCAAAGTACTCACTATTCTCAAGGTATAACAAAGTCAAGAGATATTGTTGCAATTCAATTCATCTCACAGTAGCTCCTACACCTAAAAAAAGTAAATCTAACTACACCCGATTCAAACAAAACCCTTGGAAAAGAATCGCGGCACAAAGAAAAACCAAGGGGGAATAACTACACTACCTACCAAGAAAATCTTTTTTTTTTCGTTTTTCTAAAAAAATTATTCAATTAAACTAACACAACTAAAAAAGTATAGAAAGTCACCCAACAATCTCCTCACCCCACACTTAAAATTGTGCATTGTCCCCAATGCACACCATAACTAATAAGAGGGTAAAAGAAACTCCCTGGTAGGCCAAAGACCAAAGCACTAGCAGCTCATGGAGTACTCAGACTTCTCCCAGGCTTGGTCCTTCGTGCGGGTACCTCACACTTAGTTCCAACCATCTGGTTTGTTGTTGGATCCTTCCAATAGCTTAGCTTTCCATGCTCCTAGAAAATCAAAAATCGACACTACAAAAATAATACAATTGAAAAAAATACTAAAAAAGTAAAAGAAAGCAGTAAAGTTGGGTTGCCTCCCAACAAACGCTTGATTTAACGTCGCAGCACGATGCAAATCACTTTCTGCCTCCACTTTGAACTTATGAATTGGACCCCCAATTCGGCATCAAGTTTTCAGCTATGCTCCAGGGGTGGAGGAACAAATCTAACTGGCCCAAGCAACCAATGTAGCATTCTGCACTTCTTAGCCTTTACATGAGGTGCGTAATCCTGATTTTCTGGCAAGAAAAATTCCAGAATGTAGGCACCTTGTTCCTCATCCCTTGACTCCTCAAGTTGCTCGGACGACTCTATTTCCATATCATCATCCAAACACAATGTGGAAAAATGCTTGGAGTGTGGACCAATGCGCCCAACTACATGAACATTGGGATTGTCAACATCCTCAGTATCAATGACACTAGAGTCAACTAAATATGTATCCTCAATATCCTTGGTTGACACTAGTATCTCTTCTACAACATCGATATCCTCATATTCTAGTTTGATTGGTTGTTGGTGTTCTACTATAGACCCCTCTATTGGTACCTCAATTTCTGCATCTAATCCACACTGCTCCTGGCTACTATCCATAATATTGGCATATTGAGCATTAAAAGCTTCAACTAGTTGACTCACTTGAGCCTCCAAGTTGCGAATAGTTGCATCTTGCCTTTGTACCCGCAGTTGTATCTCATCATATTGTTCCACAAGGCACGTTAGCATATCCTCGATCTTTTTCAGGTCATCATCTTCCTATGAACTTCACAACAAAAAGAAGAACCATCAAAGTAAGGGGTTGGAGGAAGATAAGAAATATAAGTACAACCATGAAAGTGATCATCTTGACCACCACAAGTATCACACACATTCCAAGTACGAAGTACCAAATTTTTTAGTCTTGATATGGTAGTTCGGTATTTACCAAATTATACACAACCTCATTTGCCGATATATGATTCAGAATTGACTAACTACACAATTTGTTAAATTTTTGGTCTAATATGGCATTAATTTTTAGAAAATAATTAATTTGTATCAATTTGAGGGTACTTTTAAACCTTAGTTCAAAGAGTTTAAAGTTGAGTGTAAATTTAAACCTTTATACCAAAAAAATTGGACATGCTAATTCCACCAATTTCATGCAGGATTTCACTAATTATAAGAACTAGTTTCTATTTACGTGCGTTGCACGTAGAGATACTGAGCGAGGCATACGTACCTAGCAATATAACTGGAGGAGATATGGCAAATATAGTCGGGCAGATATTGGAGAGTCATAAGATCACTTTCCACGAGGATGAGTTGCCCCCTGAAGGTTTAGGACACAACAAAGCGTTGCACATCACTGTGCAATGTGAAGACTATTTCATCACCAGGACTTTGATTGACGGAGGATCCAGCCTCAACATTTGTCCATTGGTGACCCTCAGAACATTGGGGAAGAGTCTACATGAAATCAAGGATGGGGCTATCAACGTCAAAGCTTTCTATGGTTCCCAAAGGTCCACTATTAGGGAGATCAGTTTATGTCTACAAATGGGGCCAACTTGGTTCGATGTTGATTTTCAAGTAATAGACATCCCAGCATCCTACAACTTACTACTGGGACGACCATGGATCCACGCCGCCGGAGCTGTAGCATCAACCCTACACCAGGCAGTGAAGTTCGAGTGGAATCACCAAGAGGTGATTATTCATGGTGACGGGAGTAACCCCATATACAGTCGCCAGACCATCCCAGCGATCGAAGGGAGAAGGAAGCTAGGAGGAGAAACTTACCACCACATTGAGCGAGTCAACGCTGTGGATAAAGACAAATGGTGGGATAACAAGATAGAAAGTATACTGAATTGGAGCGGGTATGAACCTGGCAAAGGGCTCGGCAAGAATCTCCAAGGAATCACCAAGCCTATCAAACTGAAGAAGCATGGCACCACTTTCGGGTTAGGGTATGGATATACTTGGCAGGAATTCAGGAACTGGTCGCCACTATGGCGCGGCCCTTACTATCCGCTGGAGCACCCAATACCCCGCCTGGAACAGACTTTCCAGCCGGCCGACATCATATATGGGTCAGAGGAAGATGAAGCATTAGCAGCAATGAAGAACCTGTTCTTGGAAGATGACAATATGGACTGTCACGTCATTCTCGAGGAGGAAGGGGAGGAAGGCCCTTCCATACAGGCAGTGAACCGAGGAGAGCGCCTCAACAATTGGTCTATCAGAACCACCAAGGCCCGCAGAGCTTTGTGGTAGCAAGGCTGAACATAGCATTATACATTATCTTTTACTTTTTCGTTAGTTGATTTCCCTTCAGTATTTTCTTTAAATTTTTGAAAGGAGCTCCGATGTTCAAAACAATTTTTGGCATTTATCGAAGCATTTCAATTTTTATATAAATCTCGCTCTAATTGTTTCTTTTTCTCTGCCATTTCCTTTACTTTACACAGCATTGCTATTACATATCTTGATGAACCGATGAATGTGACATGCGACGAGATAACGCAACAAACGGACATAGACTCAGAAGAGGATGAGATACCAGAAGAGGTCGTTGAAGAGATTGAGGATTTTAAGAACAGACCTAAGTCTAACTTGGATGAAACTGAGGTTATCAACTTGGGGAACACAGAGAAGGTCAAGGAAACGCGCATCAGTGTTCACTTGTGACCATCAGAAAAGGAAGAGTACACGGAGTTCTTAAAAGAATATGAGGACATATTTTCCTGGTCATACGATGATATAACTGGTCTCAGTACATCTATCGTAGCTCACAAACTGCTAACGGATCCGACGTGTCCACTGGTATAACAGAAACTCAGAAAGTTTAAACCAGACATGAGTTTGAAAATCAAAGAAGAAGTTACCAAACAAGTCAAAGCCAAGGTTCTCAGGGTAGTGGAGTATCCAACATGGTTAGCCATCATTGTGCCAGTGCCGAAGAAGGACGGGAAGGTCAGAGTCTGTGTAGACTACTAGGACCTCAATCGGGCCAGTCCGAAAGAGACTTCCCCTTGCCGAACATACACATCCTGATTGACAACTGCGCCAAGCACGAGTTGCAGTCATTTGTCAATTGTTTTTCTGGGTATCATCAGATATGGATGGACGAAGAAGACGCGGAGAAAATGGCTTTCATTACGCCGTGGGGGATGTATTGTTACAAGATGATGCCGTTTGGATTAAAGAATGCTGGGGCCACCTACATGAGGGCCATGACTACTATTTTCCATGACATTATACACAAAGAGATCGAGGTGTATGTAGATGATTTCATCATCAAATCCAAGAAAGCCATTAACCACATAGAAGATTTAAGAAAGTTCTTCAACAGATTGAGAAGGTATAACCTGAAACTGAATCCCGCCAAGTGCGCTTTCGGGGTTCCAGCCGGAAAATTGCTTGGGTTCATCGTAAGTCGGCGGGGAATAGAACTCGATCCGTAAAAGGTAAAGGCCATTCAAGAATTATCACCTCCAAAGAACAAGAAAGAGGTTATGAGTTTCTCGGGGAGACTCAACTGCATCAGCCGGTTCATAGCCCAGTCCACCGTCATTTGTGAACCTATCTTCAAGATGTTGAAGAAGGACGCCGCCACTAAATGGACTGATGATTGTCAGAAAGCCATCGATAGAATCAAGGAATACTTGTCAACGCCGCCAGTTCTGGTTCCGCCCGAACCAGGTAGACCGCTATTTCTCTACCTTGCAGTAATGGATGGNTATTTTTCGACACCATACTTGGCTTAACCTCAATGCAAAATTGCAAACTACTCAAATTACATTCCAACTCAAATTCGAATATCATATCAGTTTGTTAGTAATAGTAATTTTTTTAAAACGACACATAATTTAAATTAAGAAAAATATTCGAAGATATCCTTATCTTATCTATGTATTTGAGTTGAAAAAATATATTTGAAATTGATGAGATTAACTTTCAAATTTTTTATACTCAACAAAGATGAAACATAAGAAGAAATTTGTTGTCATCTTTTATTTTTCGTTTTTAGATCTTTCTAACATTTTTTTCAATATTTATTTTCTTTTATCTTATTTTTTATGTCATTATTTCTTTTGTTACAAAAAATTAATTCATTTCACTATAAAAGGATGAGTTTTAATAAAAATTGTCTACATATGAACTTTAATTATATTTTTAGTCTTTTGTTGAAATTATTTCATATTTTTCTATTGGTTTTATCTAATCAACCTAAATAGGTGCTCACCCGACCACTTAAATTAAAAAATTGAATGATGTGTAATTTATATATAATCCATATATAATATGTGTATAATCGTGTGTTGTCGGTATATCATCTATTTATATTAGCTATAAAAAGTAAACAATAAATATGGCCGGATATTATGTAAATATTCCATAAGATTTCGTTTTTTTGAGTTTATCCATGATATAACTTCTATTATAATAATTTTAAAACTCTCTACTAATGTTCAAAAATATCTTATCTTTTTATTATCTTTGAATTAAAAAAAAGTAAAGAGTTTTTTCGAAATAATTTGTTTACATTTTAAAAAAAATATTTCACGTCATACCAATTTTTTCTTTATATATACTCTTTGTTACACTTAAAAGTCGCTATAGAAACTATCAATTAGAAACCAATTTATCTCTTGTTGAGTTTGAAAAAAAACATTTCACATAATCTAATGATTCAAAACTAATATTCTTCAACGAAAAAATATTATACTCTTGCAATATTGGTTTGACTACAGCTAAATGAAGAGGTTTCAGCTTATACCTTTCAATTCATTGAATCTAAATTAAAATTAATGATAGCAATTGTATAGCCAAAGTTTTGTTATTTGTTTGATGCCCATTTATGCAAATTGACTCTTCAAATAAATATTCTTCAAGAAGAAAAAAGAAACAACTTTTTGTTTTTTTTTAATATTGACTGATTTTGTGATGTTTCTTTCTCCAGCATGTATGTTTACTTTGTTATATATGTAAGTAAACTTTTATTTGGTTTTGTAAACTCTTTTTTGTTATTTAGATAAACATATACGCGTACCTTATATATTACATTTATTTTAAAAGAATTACGTTTTATTCAAATCTAGCTACAGTGTTTCAAAGAACTATACTTATAGGATTTTAAATGTGAAAGAGTTTTATAGTTATATAGAGTAGTTTTTTTTGCTAGAGGCGAAGTAGTATTTAAATAATTATAAAAAATAACAAAAGTTCCTAACATGAATGCACATGATCATTAACCGAATTAAGTATGATAAAAAAAAGATAAAAATTTTTTAATTTAAATTCGACTTTTAGAACTTTATCTATAAATTCAAAATTATCTTTTAATTCAAATTCCGTATATATTATATTATATTATATTATATTATATTATATTTGTATTTAACTACAACAACAACAACAACTACCCAGTAAAATCTCACAAAGTGGGGTCTGGGGAGGCTAATGTGTATGCAGACCTTACCCCTACCCCGAAAGGGCAGAGAGGCTGTTTCTGAAAGACCCTCGGCTCAGAAAGACGGAAATAAAAAAACAAGAAAAACAAGAAAACAAGAAAAGACAATTCATTAACTCCAATAGAAACCGTAATAGTAACAGAAGCATAACAACCAAAAGATGAATGACATGCAATAACAGTAACCAGAATCTAAGGCCCGGGGCTAAGATAAACAGCAAGGACAGTGTGGATTCAACATAAACTGCAAGCCATCTAAGATCAACCCTAATCCAACTCCGCCTCACCCCCGCTATGAAGTAAGGAAAGCTCTACTACCCCCTAACCTACAATCCTAATGCTTGACCTCCAGACCTTCCTATCAAGGGCCATGTCCTCGGAAATCTGCAGTTGTACCATGTCTTGCCTGATCACCTTTCCCCAATACTTCTTAGGCCTTCCTCTACCTCTTCTCGTACCCACCACGGCCAACCGCTCACACCTCCTCACCGGGGCATCAAGGCTTCTCCTCTGCACGTGCCCGAACCATTTGAGCCTCGCTTCCCGCATCTTGTCATCCATAGGGGCCACACCCACCTTCTTCCGAATATCTTCATTCCTAATCTTGTCTATCCTAGTGTGCCCGCACATCCACCTCAGCATCCGCATCTCTGCTACCTTCATCCTCTGGATATGGGAGTTCTTAACCAGCCAACACTTTGCCCCATACAACATGGCCGGTCTAACCACAGCTCTATAGAACTTACCTTTGAGTATCGGTGGCACTTTCTTGTCACACAAGACTCCAGATGCAAGCCTCCATTTCATCCAGCCCGCCCCTATATGGTGATTGACATCCTTGTCGATCTCTCCGTCCCCTGAATCATCGACCCAAGGTACTTGAAGCTATCTCTCTTGGGGATGACCTGTGATCCAAGCCTCACGTCCCTACCTACTTCCCTTGACTCAACGCTAAACTTGCACTCCAGGTACTATGTCTTAGACCTGATCAATTTAAAACCCTTAGACTCGAGAGTCTGTCTCCACACTTCCAATCTCTCGTCAACACCGACCCTCATCTCATCAATTAGATCTATGTCATCGGCAAATAACATACACCATGGCACATCCCCTTGAATATGGTATGTCAATGCATCCATCACCAAGGAAAATAAGAATGGGCTAAGCGTAGAGCCTTGGTGTAATCCCATAACAACCGGGAAATGCTCCGAGTTGCCTCCCACAGTCCTAACCTTAGTCTTAGCTCCATCATACATGTCCTTGATCGCTCTTATGTAGGCTACCGGCACGCCCTTTGCCTCAAGACATCTCCAGAGCACCTCCCTAGGAACCTTGTCATACGCTTTCTCCAAGTCAATAAACACCATGTGCAGATCCTTCTTCTTATCCCTGTACTGTTCCACCAACCTCCTAATAAGGTGGATAGCTTCCTTAGTGGAGCGACCCGACATGAACCAAAACTGATTGTCGGATATAGACGTCGTCTTCCTCATCCTCACCTCCACCACCCTCTCCCAGACTTTCATGGTATGGCTAAGTAACGTGATACCCCTAAAATTGTTACAGCACTGGATATCACCTTTGTTCTTGTACAACGGTACCACTGTACTCGACCTCCATTCCTCCGGCATCCTCTTCGTCCTAAAAATTACATTGAACAACCCAGTCAGCCACTCAATCCTGCTCTACCCACACACTTCCAAAACTCAACGGGAATTTCATCTGGCCCGGTCGCTCTACCCCTACTCATCTTACACAAAGACCCCACGACCTCCTCCACCTTAATGCGCCTGCAATACTTAAAATCTCGGAGACTCTCCGAATGCCCCAAGTCCCCTAGCGCTATATCCCGGCCCCCCTCCTTATTTAGAAGACCATAGAAGTAAGACTGCCATCTCTACTTAATCTGGGACTCTCCCATCAATACTCTACCATCCTCGTCTTTGATGCACCTTACTTAGTCCAGATCCCGGGCCTTCCTCTCCCTCGCTTTAGCCATCCGAAACAACTTCCTGTCCTCGCCTTTCTCCCCCAATTCCTCGTATAGACGACTAAACGCTGCATTCTTAGCCACCGTGACCGCCAGCTTTGCCTCCTTCCTAGCCACTTTGTACCTCTCTCTATTCGCTCTCCTCTCCTCCTCACTTGTGCTCCCTGCCAACTTCGCGTACGCTACCTTCTTCGCCTCCACTTTACCATGGACTATGTCATTCCACCACCAGCCGCCTTGGTGCCTGCCAGAAAAACCCTTTGATATACCTAGCATCTCTCTCGCCGCCTCCCTCACATAGTTCACCGTCGTTAACCACATAGTGCTCGCGTCTCCACTACTCCTCCAAGCTCCCATAGCGGATAACCTCCCCTCCAACTCCTGGGCTTTATCCTTGGTTAAAGCTCCCCATTTAATCCTCGGTCGGCCATGAGCATACCTCTTCTTCCTTTTCATCATAATGCCGATGTCCATCACTAAGAGCCTATGCTGAGTCGCGAGGGTCTCTCCCGGGATAACCTTGCAATCCTTGCACAACCCTCTATCACACCTTATGAGGAGAAGGTAATCAATCTGAGTCTTTACCGCCGAACTTTGGAAAGTAACCAGATGCTCCTCCCTTTTTGGAAAAGTCGAGTTCACAATCATCAGCTCGAAAGCCTTATCGAAGTCTAACAGCGAAGTACCTCCTCCGTTCCTATCCCCAAGGCCAAAGCCACCGTGCACCTCGCCATCACTACCAGCAGCCGACCCAATATGGCCATTAAAATCCCCTCCAATAAATAACCTTTCAGTAGGTAGAATACTACGCACAATCTCGTCCAAACCCTCCAAAAAGCGCCTCTTAACCTCCTCATCCAAGCCCGCTTGCGGCGCGTAAGCGCTAACTACATTGAGGGCGCACTCACCAATCACCAACTTAATAAACATTAGCCTATCATTCACTCGCCTAACCTCAACCACAGACTCTCTAAGATCCCTATCCACCAAGATACCCACTCCATTCTTACCCCTCACGACTCCAGAGTACCACAACTTATACCCGTCCGCATTCCTCGCCTTCGACCCTGCCACCTAGTCTCCTGGACACAAGCTATATTAACCTTTCTCTTCTGGAGAATCTTTGCCAACTCAATAGACTTACCCGTCAGCGTGCCTATGTTCCATGACCCGATCCATTTGTATTTAACTAAAATAGTCAAATATAGAATAAAGTTACCATATACTATTGACATTTATTAGCTTGCCACTTGACTTAACCATAATCTCAATTATATATGGTAGCTTTCTTGCTTTAATATATATATAGATTATTTCAATTTAACAAGCCATAATACATTATTACTCTATTTAACCACTTATCATAATACACGTGTTAGGATGAATTATTTATTTTCAGTGTTGGAACCAGAATTTAGAGTTTATGGGTTCATGATTCTAATTTTTTTAATTTATTGGGTTCTAAATTAATGATTTATAACTATACAGTAGATTTTAAGACAAATATTGTGATGACCCGGCCAGTCGTCTCATGAGTTACCGCTCCGTTTCCCCCATTTCTGCTTCTTTATGCTTTGTTATCGTGTTTTGTGGTATCGGGTTGGTCGGATCGAGTCCGGAATGATTTTTGATAAGGTTTGAGACACTTAGTCTCTTTTAAGGAAGCTTAAGTTGGAAAAGTCAACCGGATGTTGACTTATGTGTTAGAGAGCTCGGATGTGAGTTCCGATGGTTCGGTTAGCTTCGGGAGGTGATTTATGACTTATGAGTGTGATCGGAATGGGTTTTGGAGGTCCGGAGTAGAATTAGGCTTGAATTGGCGAAGTTGATATTTTGGCGATTTCCGGTTGGTAGGTGAGATTTCGATCCGAGGGTCGAATGAAATTCCGAGAGTTGCTGTAGCTTTGTTGTGCCATTTGGGATGTGTGTGCAAAATTTCAGGTCATTCGGACGTGATTTGGTTGGGTTTTTAATCGAAAACGTATTTCGGAAGATTTTAGAAACTTAGGCTTGAATTCGATGTGATTCGGAAGATTTGATGTTGTTTGAAGTGTTTTGATGGTTGGAACTAGTTTAAATAAGGTATTGGGTTATGTTTGTGCTTTTGGTTGAGGTCCCGGGGGCCTCAGAGTGATTTCGGATGGTTAACGGGAAGATTTTGGAACTTGGGAGATTGAAGAAAAAATTACTGCTTCTGGTGTTTTCGCACTTGCGGTTTGGGGACCGCAGGTGCGGTGCCGCACGTGCGAGGGTGGAGGCCGCAGATGCGAAAGTTGGCTTAGGCGAGCAGTTTTCGCAGAAGCGGTCAAGGTGGCCGCATCTGCAAAGCCGCAGATGCGGAATTTCTATCGCAGATGCGGTTCAGGATTTTAAATGAAAGACCGCAGAAGCGGTTGTTTTCGCCGCATATGCGGTACCGCAGAAGCGGATGTTGGACCGCAGATGCGGAAAGGTCTGGGCAGACCTTATATGTTATTTTATTTCGCGATTTTGAGTTATTTCACCATTGTTGCCTTCAACCTTGGAGTTTCTGGAGCGATTCTGAAGAGAGAAATCAAGGGACTTCGTTGAGGTAAGGATTTTTGGACCTAATACTCAATTCTATGGTAAATTTTCATGGATTTAGGGCTGCAATTAAAGGAAATGAAAGGCTAAAATGGAGGTTTCGGGCTTGAGTTTAAGAGGGTTTAAATGAGGATTTGAGGGGTGATTTGGACTCTGATTTTTGTGTTCTTGGTATGTATGAACTCGTGGGAAGACGAGGAATCTAATGATGTGAAGATTTCTGAATTTCAAGAAGTGGGCCCGGGGCTCGGGTTTTGCAAATTTCAGGATTTGTGCCCGTTATTGATTGTTTTCGCTTGGGCTTTGTTCCCTTAGCATATTGTGATGTATTCGTTCTGATTTTGGATAGATTCGACGCACGTGGAGTCCGATTTGAGGGGCAAAGGCGTCGCGAGCTAGAGATTTTGCCGGTTCGAGGTGAGTAATGATTGTAAATGATATTCTGAGGGTTTGAAATCCCGGATTGCACATCGTAATGCTATATTGAGGTGACTTGCACGCCGAATAGCGAGCGTGGCGTAGAGCACCGTTGGGGATTGTGACTTGGTCCGTCCTGATTGATGAATTTACCGTGTATTTGACTGAAACTTACTTGTTATCATCATGATTTGGGTTGATTGCCATATTTGGGCTTCGTGCCAACTATTTGAACCCTTCGGGGATTATTATCACCGTTTCCTCACTGTTTTGACTTATTACTTGAACTCAGTCATACTGTTTTCCACTGTTTTACAACTCAGCCATTTTTACTCAATTTTGAGACTTAAACGATATTTCTAAATGATGTTTTGGGCTGAGAACTACTGTTTTACTAATGCCCGAGGGGCTTGTGATGATTTTATCTGACTGAGTGAGGTCGAGGGCCTGTGTTGTGAGGATACTATGGGATCGGGCTGCGCGCTGCAATATACTGGTACCGATATGAGGCCGAGGGCCTGGATTTGATGCCACGAGATGGCTTGATATTGCGCTTAGGCCGTAAGGGCCCCTCCCGGAGTCTGCACACCTCCAGTGAGCGCCGTCGACGATATATGGATCGGGCTTCACGCCGCAGCGGTTACTATATGATACTGATATATGCATTTACTTTGTTTCATTTGTCTGCCATTATCTGTTGTCTGTGTTGCTTCACGTGGTATCTACCCGATTGTCTGGCGTTATCTGTTGAGTGAGTGTTGTGCCCGAGGGGCGGATTTCTGTGCTTATATGCACTATTTGTTTTGAATTCATTGGCATAACCGTTGAAAAAGCCTTTTTTTAAAAAGAGTCTTAAAATGAGCTAAGGCGTTTTATAAGATTTCACAGCTTCATTGTTTTTCTCAAAAGGTTTTACAATGCTCTGTATAGCATGATGGTTTGTCTTACGTGATTTCTTACTGCTCAGTTATTATTTACCTTTATTACTCACTGAGTTGGAGTACTCACTTTACTCCCTGCACCTCGCGTGCAGATGCAGGTATTTGTTCCCCCGGTAGCGGGTTCTGAGCTGATCGGAGGCTAAGTTATCAGAGTTTAGCGAGGTGACTGCCAGCGTTCGCAGCACCGCATTTCTCCCTTTTGTTTATCAGTCCTATTTTGTATACTATAGGCCATGTAGTCATATTTATACTCTAATACATGCTCGTGACTAGTGACACCCCCGGTTTGGGTTGTGTTTGGGTTGTACTTTCGCATTGTTATGGTGATATCTGTTGTTTAGTAATTATTAAATCATGTTAGCCTGCTTTATTGCTATTTAGATGTTGACTTCGAATTGGACATGTGTCAGCTGGCCTTGTCTTCACGAGAGGTGCCATCACGACCGGGTATGGGTTTAGGGTCGTGACAAGTTGGTATCAGAGCCTAGGTTGCATAGGTCTCACGAGTCATGAGCGGATTTAGTAGAGTCTCGCGGATCGGTACGGAGACGTCTGTATTTATCCTCGAGAGGCTGCAGAACCTTTAGGAAAAACTTAGCATTCTTGAATTCTTATCGTGCGTTCTTTGATTCAGCTTGAAAGGTAACTCTTGAAACTCCTTCCACGCGTTCGTATGCGCGCATGAGTGTTCAGTATCAGATATGCCTCGATGGCTTGTGATTCCCTGATCGAGGGGCGAGATGTGATCTCTGTGAGTTGATGTTGGGCCAGTCTGAAGGACTTGAGGCCGGATCTTTGCCTATGGCTTGAGCACCGAGGTGCCGATTGTGTGAGCAAGTATTTTTGAATTTATATGTTGGGTAGTGTCCCTGTTAGTGGAAGTGACGGCTGTGGCTATGTGATGAGTATGTTAGTACTGTGAGGTGTATCCATATGATTTGGAAGCGATGAGAAGGGTCTGCTGAATGATGGAAGAACTATTAGATGCTTGAAGTCCATCTTGATTCGAGGTATAGCCCGGGTTATGGGTGTGTGGAGAATCTTTCCTTGTTCCTAGTTGGGAGTGAAGTATATTTCATGTTGTGGTATGAGTCCAGACTCAGGAAGATCAAGTGACTGCGTAATGCTTGTGACGGTGGAAGGTATACAGAAATGTTAGTTGGAGGCAAAGCAGGTGGTTTATCTCCTGCGGAGTGTTCTAAGGTTGTGTGATCCTTATATTGTCTATTAGAAGATCTCATTTACAAGTGAAGAACATGTGTTGAAATTCTAAATTGGGTCGCTTAGAGAGTGGTCTTAACTGTTGTGAGAGTGAATGCGAGATTTGCAGAAGAGTTAAAATTCTAGATGATCTATGTTTACACAAGCTTATAAAGGATTTGAGTTTAATCTCACTATGGTATTATGGCATCAATAGAGTATAAGAGTTATGAGTTATTGGGTGTGTCTTGATCTATGGCTTCGAGCCAAGTGGGGGAGTCTGCTATTGGTTAGGCGATTGCACAGTTAGGTGCTATGTTGGTTCCAGTTTGGAGCGTGTTGGTGAGTCAGTTATGGCTTACGGAGATTGAGGTCGAGGATGGCTTGAGTGAAGGAAATTTTTTGACAAAGGTTATATTATGCTTCGTAGGTGTGTGGGAATCACGGGATGTCCTAAGTTGTTGTTGGTAAAGAATGCTCGGTGCATAGAGCAGGAAGTTGCTTGGTTGTATTGGGATGAGGTTACATCCTGCGGTGTTAGAGTGCTAATGAGGAACGGGTGGTTCTATTCGTTTGATCAGGCTAATTGCAGTTTAAATAGAGTAAATGACTCTCGAGAATGGTTCTAATGTGTTCAAGATTCTACATGTAACAATTGGGCATCTTAAAGTTGTATATGTGATTAGAAACTGAGTCTCCATTGGAAGAGGTCAAGACTTGTGGTATTCCTATGTTAATTGTGGGATTCCATGTATCAGTACCAGGAAGGTAAAGGTAACGAATTTAGATTCGCAGGGAGTTCTTCAGAGTAAAGTATTTTGGAATGTGGTACTTTTGGGAATGTTTAAGAAAGTATTTAGCGACTTATGAGCCTTAGACGGTGTGGCTTTATGCTTGGTTCCGTGTGGTAAGTCTGAGTTGAGGAATTGTGGTGCTACGGCGAAAAAAAGGAAATATCAAGTTGAAGATGAATCAGAAGGAAATTTAGATAGATGGGGTAGCTTGGTAGTAGACCGGACCGGTATGATAAGGATATGATTTGTTCCTTGTGTGTGTTCGAGGTAATGAGTTCTTACAGGTATTTTGCGGCAAGGCTCGTAGGTTTTGACGGCTTGCTTAGCTTGGCCGAGTTAGAAGGATTCAGTCCTGGCAGGTCTGATTTGTGCAAGGGGAACTCGGAGAGTTCTTGATGGTTTTTACCGTGGTTTGGAGATGTATATTTTCTATGGGCATGCGGAGCATGGGATGTATAGTGATTTTCTTCTAGGTGGGACCAATGGAAGTTCTTGACTAGTTGAGTACGTAGATGTTCGTGGCTCGGAAGGGAGATGAAGTTCTCATGTTATCCTAAGGTGGTATGGTATATGCGATATATTGTGGAGGATTGAGATTTGCGTGTGTAAGGTTACGGTTCAATTCTGAATGGAAAGTCATAAAATTTTTAGGCAGCACGGGCAGTTTTAGGTGATTAGAGAAATGAGCTTCAGATGATTAGGGTGAATGATTTTCAGATGATTAAGGAAATGGTATTGCTAATCATAGTGATTTGACGAGGGTATATGTTTCAGAAAAAGGTAATGTGATTAAGTTGATAGTACTTCGGTAGTACTGCGACGCTTTCTTGTTAGATCGACTGCTGATATTCGGGTTTGCTGGTGGCTCAGGGGAATTTTTGAATATCTTTCGTGGAATGATTGCGTACTTGAGGTGTGATATGTATTCGGACGGCGGAATTTGGGATCAGGTATGGTGATTTGTAAGCTATATGGAGTTGGAGATTGGGAGTTCTTATGTTCAGGCTATATTGTTGTTGTGAGTCGCGTGTATCGGCTGTCTAGTGACTATCGGGGTCTGGAGACCTGAGCGGATCTTTTATGCTTGGTATGTTGGATTTAGAAGTAATATTGGGTTCAGACTGGTTGTCTTCGTGCTGTGTCATTCTGGACTATTGCGCCAAGGCGGCGCTGTTGGCCATGCTGGGAATGCCGCGGATTGAGTGGCGAGGTGCGACAGATTATGTCCTAGTAGGGTGGTTTTATATTTCCAAGACCCAGCAGACGGCTGGGCAGGATTGTCCCTCTTATTTAGATTTTTGTGACGGACGTCAGTGCAGAGGCTTCTACCATTGATTCAATTCCGGTGGTGAGGGACTTTTCGGATGTGCTTCTTGTGGCCGGGCATGTCGCCGGGCAGGGTTGTTGATTTCGATATCGATTTGATGCCGGGCACCGTATCGTATGGCACCGGCAGAGTTATGGGAGTGGAAGGAGCAGCTTCAGGTGTCCTTGATAAGGAGTTCGTTGGCAGGCCAATGTGGATGCTTGTTCTGACTTGAGTCGGCTTGGTTGGCTCCGAATTGTATTGTTGAGGGATGTGTCGATTCGACTGTTATTGAGCTTATTAGTAATCTGGTGAGCTTGAGGTACAACTCTTTCATTTGAGTCATTTTCATGATTTGAGTATGTTCGGACCATTGCTTATTGGTGCGCGTATTATGCAAGTCATGGCTTAGACCTATATTGATGTGTCATGTGTGTTGGATTAGAGGGGATCGTTGAGATCATTAATGAATACGAACGGATGCGATTTCAGCATGTTGGAAGGATAATATCGAGGTTCGGCTCGGAAAATTTCTATGGTCATTGCCAAGGAGAAGTGGCTTCATGAATGGTTGACCTAAGAAATGGTTATGGCTTACCGCGTGTTTTAGTTATCATTGGCAGTATATGAAAGTGTTGGGATGAGACTTTAGTTGATAAGAGGTTTTCTACCGGTATTCGGTTGTTGTGTACAGCTGCTGTGGATAGAAGTTATTGTTACGAGTGTTTGAGTTATGTGGTATATCATGTAATTGCACCTGAGGTTGCAGGTATGGGTTATTACAGCTGGTTCGGGCTTACTCTGAATATAGATGTGAGGTTCTGATCTTGTGTATGATTTCGAAAATGGAAATGTGGTTCTAAGGTTTATGGGCTAGATTGGGTTGTGAAATTTCAGTTACAATGTGTTATTGGACCTATATGAGATAGGGTGACGTGGGATCACCCCCAGGTATATGCATGGTAAGGTTATTCAGCGATTGGTTGGCTTTTGGAACAACTCTGGGCACGTTCGAGGACGAACGTTTGTTTAAGTTGGGGAAGATGTGACGACCCGGCCAGTCATCTCATGAGTTACCGCTCCGTTTCCCCCATTTCTGCTTCTTTATGCTTCGTTATCCGTGTTTTGTGGTATCGGGTTGGTCGGATCGAGTCCGGAATGATTTTTGACAAGGTTTGAGACACTTAGTCTCTTTTAAGGAAGCTTAAGCTGGAAAAGTCAACCGGATGTTGACTTATGTGTTAGAGGGCTCGGATGTGAGTTCCGATGGTTCGGTTAGCTTCGGGAGGTGATTTATGACTTATGAGTGTGATCGGAATGGGTTTTGGAGGTCCGGAGTAGAATTAGGCTTGAATTGATATTTTGGCGATTTCCGGTTGGTAGGTGAGATTTCGATCCGAGGGTCGGAATGGAATTCCTAGAGTTGCTGTAGCTTTGTTGTGTCATTTGGGATGTATGTGCAAAATTTCAGGTCATTCGGACGTGATTTGGTTGGGTTTTTAATCGAAAACGTATTTCGGAAGATTTTAGAAACTTAGGCTTGAATTCGATGTGATTCGGAAGATTTGATGTTGTTTGAAGTGTTTTGATGGTTGGAACCAGTTTAAATAAGGTATTGGGTTATGTTTGTGCTTTTGGTTGAGGTCCCGGGGGCCTCGGAGTGATTTCGGATGGTTAACGGGAAGATATTGGAACTTGGGAGATTGAAGAAAAATCTACTGCTTCTGGTGTTTTCGCACCTGCGGTTTGGGGACCACAGGTGCGGTGCCGCACGTGCGAGGGTGGAGGCCGGAGATGCAAAAGTTGGCTTGGGCGAGCAGTTTCCGCAGAAGCGGTCAAGTGGCCGCATCTGCGAAGCCGCAGATGCGGAATTTCTATCGCAGATGCGGTTCAGGCTTTTAAATAAAAGACCGCAGAAGCTATTGTTTTGGCTGCATATGCGGTACCGCAGAAGCGGATGTTGGACCGCAGATGCGGAAAGGTCTGGGCAGACCTTATATGTTATTTCATTTCGCGATTTTGGGTTATTTCACCATTGTTGCCTTCAACCTTGGAGTTTTTGGAGCGATTCTGAAGAGAGAAATCAAGGGACTTCGTTGAGGTAAGGATTTTTGGACCTAAAACTCAATTCTATGGTAGATTTTATGAATTTAGGGCTGCAATTAAAGGAAATGAAAGGCTAAAATAGAGTTTTAGGGCTTGAGTTTAAGAGGGTTTAAATGGGGATTTGAGGGGTGATTTGGACTCCGATTTTTGTGTTCTTGGTATGTATGAACTCGTGGGAAGACGAGGAATCTAATGATGTGAAAATTTCTGAGTTTCAAGAAGTGGGCCCGGAGCTCGAGTTTTGCAAATTTCGAGATTTGTGCCCGTTATTGATTGTTTTCGCTTGGGCTTTGTGCTCTTAGCATATTGTGATGTATTCGTTCTGATTTTGGATAGAATCGACACGCGTGGAGGCCGATTTGAGGGGCAAAGGCGTCGCGAGCTAGAGATTTCGCCGGTTCGAGGTGAATAATGATTGTAAATGATATTCTAAGGGTTTGAAACCCAGGATTGCACATCGTAATGCTATATTGAGGTGACTTGCACGCCGGATAGCGAGCGTGGGGTAGAGCACCGTTGGGGATTGTGACTTGGTCCGTCCCGATTGATGAATTTACCGTGCATTTGACTGAAACTTACTTGTTATCACCATGATTTGGGTTGATTGCCATATTTGGGCTTCGTGCCAACTATTTGAACCCTTCGGGGATTATTATCACTGTTTCCTCACTGTTTTGACTTATTACTTGAACTCAGTCAAACTGTTTTCCACTGTTTTACAACTCAGCCATTTTTACTCAATTTTGAGACTTTAACAATATTTCTAAATGATGTTTTGGGTTGAGAACTATTGTTTTACTAATGCCCGAGGGGCTTGTGATGATTTTATCTGACTTAGTGAGGCGGGGACTGTGTTGTGAGGATACTATGGGATCGGGCTGCACGCCGCAGCAGTGTTATACTGGTACCGATATGAGGCCGAGGGCCTAGATTTGATGCCACGAGATGGCTTGATATTGCGCTTGGACCGTAAGGGGCCCCTCCCGGAGTCTGCACACCCCCAGTGAGCGCCGTCGACGATATATGGATCGGGCTGTACGCCGCAGCGATATAAGGATCGGGCTGCACGCCGCAGCGATATAAAGATCGGGCTGCACGCCGCAGCGGTTACTATATGATACTGATCTATGTATTTACTTTGTTTCATTTGTCTGCCATTATCTGTTGTCTGTGTTGCTTCACGTGTTATCTAGCCGATTGTCTGGCGTTATCTCTTGAGTGAGTGTTGTGCCCGAGGGGCGGATTTCTGTGCTTATCTGCACTATTTGTTTTGCATTCATTGGCATAACCGTTGAAAAAGCCTTTTTTTAAAAGAGTCTTAAACTGAGCTAAGGCATTTTCTAAGATTTCGCAGCTTCATTGTTTTTCTCAAAAGGTTTTACACTGCTCTGTATAGCATGATGGTTTGTCTTACGTGATTTCTTACTGCTCAGTTATTATTTACCTTTATTACTCACTGAGTTGGAGTACTCACTTTACTCCCTGCACCTCGCGTGCAGATGCAGGTATTTGTTCCCTCGGTAGCGGGTTCTGAGCTGATCGGAGGCTAAGTTATCAGAGTTTAGCGAGGTGACTGCCAGCGTTCGCAACACCGCATTTTTCCCTTTTGTTTATCAGTCCTATTTTGTATATTACAGGCCTTGTAGTCATATTTATACTCTAATAGATGCTCGTGACTAGCGACACCCCCGGTTTGGGCTGTGTTTGGGTTGTACTTCCGCATTGTTATGGTGATATCTGTTGTTTAGTAATTATTAAATCATGTTAGCCTGCTTTATTGCTGTTTAGATGTTGACTTCGAATTGGAGATGTGTCGGCTGACCTTGTCTTCACGAGAGGCGCCATCACGATCGGGTATGGATTTAGGGTCGTGACAAATATAGAGTTTGAACCAAATCTATTGGGTTCGGCCAAATGTATGTTAATTTGATCCGATGTTGCAAAAGTCTATACATAATAGTTTACAAAACTTAAATCATTATTAGTTGAGGAGCCAATTTCTTTTTACTAGTCTCACGGTACGCGCTTTGCGCGTGTACCTATATCCGTAAATATATAATTTTTAAAAATTACATAAATATTATTAAATTGAGTTATTGAATAAATATTAAAAAAAATATAAGTTCCTAAAAATAACGAATGTTAATCTCACTACGCTAGCTTTGTCAATAATTTTGTTGTGCTAGCTCAGTGAGATTAATATTCATTATTTTTGCGAATTATATTTTTTAATATTTATTCAATAACTCAAACATATCATTTAATAATATTTACATAATTTTTAAAACTTATTATTGATCTATACAAATTATTTTTGAACTTTTTTCCTATTCGAACAATATATTATTTTCTTTGTCAATTTGTGTAATATTTAAAAACTATATTTAATAATTAAAATATATAATTAGTTAGGTACCATATCTCTTACTTTTAGTAGTATATCTTATTAGAATTATAAGTTCCCAATGTAAGAAGAATGAATGTGAAACATATTTCTATTTGAAATTGTCGTCGGGTACACGAGGAAAAGAAACATAATATTACTTCTATTTCCGTAAAAAATACCTACTTTAAAGTCCTTAATATTAGGACTTCTTACATAATTCAAATAAGGAAAGATTTAATAAAAAAATTAATTAATTTTAAAGTCTTATATATTAGGATAATAACTAAATTACAATTTTATCTAATGTAAAGTTTATTTTCAAAAGGTAAAAAAGGTGAACGATATTTCGCTAAGGGTCTTCATATTTTTAATATAGTATAGATATAGAGCCCGTTTGGCTTAGCTGATTTAGAGTAGCTGATAAGCATTAGGTGCTGAAAAGCACTTTTAAGTGCTGAAGCTGATTTAAAAAATAAGCAGTTACGTGTTTGGATAAAAGTGCTGAAATTAATAATATGCAGCTAAAGAACCGGGTATACGAAGAGTTTTGTTTTAAAAAGAAGTATTTTAGGGATAGAATAGTAGATATTTTGGTCAAACTTAAACTGCTTATAAGCTGAAATTTGATAAGTTGGGGGAGACCAACTTATGGCTTTTGGCTTATTTTTGGCTTATAAGCACTTAACTTATAAGCACTTTTAATTTTGCCAAACGCGTAGATAAGCCAAAAAGTGCTTATAAGCCAGTTTGACCAGCTTATAAGCTTAGCCAAACACCCTCATAGATAAGTATTAAATATTATCTAGTGACTATCCATCGTTCAATTTGGTTTATATATGTAAGCTAAGTACCCTAACGTTAATATTCTTTTTTGTGTTTAGTCCAATCGAAGTGGTAAATTTGAATTGACTTTAAAACTTTAAATACTATGGCTTCTTACTTCAAATAAAGAAAGCTTAATAAATAAAATGCAGTTGATTTTAGAGTATTAAAAATTTTAAAAATAATTAAATATTATTTTATCTAGTGTGAATTATGTTTTTGAATCGCAGAAAAGTTGAATAATATTTCGATAAGGGCCTTTGTACTTTTAATAGCGTAGATAGATATAGGTAGATATAGATACCATATGATGTATGTATATTAGGCCTATTAGTAATTATTCATATATTTTAGTCCTATTAATAATAATTTGTGTAGGTGAAATCGTAATCGATCTTTGTAAATGCTAAGCTGCTACATAGTGTAAATAAGTAAAGAATTTATAGTTAAAATTTTTTAATACTTGAAAAAGAATTAAATGAGTATTCAATAAATCACGTGGGATTTGTTCAAACTCAAAATTCCACCACTTGTAATTTGACAACAATTGTAAAAGAATTCTAAAACTGAAGTTCGCTGCATTCTATTTTTTTTTTTAGTAGGGTTAGTTTTGTTCTGGTCAATCTCTTTATTTATGTTAGAACTAATATAATATAAATGTTAGACCATATTAACATAAAAGGTATTGTAGGCATGTTATGTAGATCCAATAAATAATTATATAAGGTAAAAACTTAATGATCATTAAAGTCATAAATCATTGGACTTCGTACACAAACTAAATAGNTATTGGAGAGTCATAAGATCACTTTCCACGAGGATGAGTTGCCCCCTGAAGGTTTAGGACACAACAAAGCGTTGCACATCACTGTGCAATGTGAAGACTATTTCATCACCAGGACTTTGATTGACGGAGGATCCAGCCTCAACATTTGTCCATTGGTGACCCTCAGAACATTGGGGAAGAGTCTACATGAAATCAAGGATGGGGCTATCAACGTCAAAGCTTTCTATGGTTCCCAAAGGTCCACTATTAGGGAGATCAGTTTATGTCTACAAATGGGGCCAACTTGGTTCGATGTTGATTTTCAAGTAATAGACATCCCAGCATCCTACAACTTACTACTGGGACGACCATGGATCCACGCCGCCGGAGCTGTAGCATCAACCCTACACCAGGCAGTGAAGTTCGAGTGGAATCACCAAGAGGTGATTATTCATGGTGACGGGAGTAACCCCATATACAGTCGCCAGACCATCCCAGCGATCGAAGGGAGAAGGAAGCTAGGAGGAGAAACTTACCACCACATTGAGCGAGTCAACGCTGTGGATAAAGACAAATGGTGGGATAACAAGATAGAAAGTATACTGAATTGGAGCGGGTATGAACCTGGCAAAGGGCTCGGCAAGAATCTCCAGGGAATCACCAAGCCTATCAAACTGAAGAAGCATGGCACCACTTTCGGGTTAGGGTATGGATATACTTGGCAGGAATTCAGGAACTGGTCGCCACTATGGCGCGGCCCTTACTATCCGCTGGAGCACCCAATACCCCGCCTGGAACAGACTTTCCAGCCGGCCGACATCATATATGGGTCAGAGGAAGATGAAGCATTAGCAGCAATGAAAAACCTGTTCTTGGAAGATGACAATATGGACTGTCACGTCATTCTCGAGGAGGAAGGGGAGGAAGGCCCTTCCATACAGGCAGTGAACCGAGGAGAGTGCCTCAACAATTGGTCCATCAGAACCACCAAGGCCTGGAGAGCTTCGGGGTAGAAAGCCTGAACAAAGCATTATGCATTATCTTTTACTTTTTCATTAGTTGATTTCCCTTCAGTATTATCTTTAAATTTTTGAATAGAGCTCCGATGTTCAAAACAATTTTTGGCATTTATCGAAGCATTTCAGTTTTTATATAAATCTCGCTCTTGTTATTTCTTTTTCTCTGCCATTTACTTTACTTTACACAGCATTACTATTACTTATCTTGATAAACAGATGAATGTGACATGCGACGAGATAACGCAACAAACGGACATAGACTCAGAAGAGGATAAGATACCAGAAGAGGTCGTTAAAGAGATTGAGGATTTTGAGAACAGTCCTAAGTCTAACTTGGACGAAACTGAGGTTATCAACTTGGGGAACACAGAGAATGTCAAGGAAACGCGCATCAATGTTTACTTGTCACCATCAGAAAAGGAAGAGTACGCGGAGTTCTTAAAAGAATATGAATTGTCAAAATACTATCGGAATGGAATAGCAGATGAATCAAATAAGAAAATGATTTAAAAAAAAGATAAAATCATAATGACTTTTAAATATAACAAAAATAATATTCACAGTCATGTAAGAAAAATAATTGCACATGATACCTATAGCATAACAATGTTGAGTAGGAATTTCACAATTGTTTGAATATTTGTAAGAGTAACAAAATACACGGTAATTACATGAATCATTATTCTCATCTTTTAACATAGCAGTGTTGTGAAAATTTTAACAATGTTTTGAACTATTGTTGGAGTAATAAATACACGATAGTCACATGAATCATTACTGCCATTTTTTCCCTCCTAGTATAAGAATTTAGCAAATATTAACCAATATTATTTTCTCCATTTACCTATGCAATTTTTTCCACACCTAGCATATCCGACACATTAGAATCACCGAAAAGAGAACCCCTAAATATCACTTACCAATAAAAATATTAGTAATTTTTTAAAAAGATAAAATATTATCATAACTGTATATACCAGGAAGAAAAATAATTGGGTTGAGATCACACTTTTTAACTTGAAAATACTACCAAAAATTACGATGAAGTATATTTTGTTTGAATAATTTTGAAATTCATTCCATGTCGTTTGAGTCAAAATAATTTTAAAACTTTTAGATAAATTTTCAGTATTTAAATATATATTCTCAAGAACTATCAAAAATGATATGAACATGAATAATAGATACATTTAAAAAAAAATCTATTACTCTAGTGCTTTAAAATAATATATGTATTCCTCAACAAAGAAGTAGCTTAAACAATACAAATATTTATTTTATAAAAAATAAATATTTATATTCAGGAATAAGGTAAATATGAAAAGAATAGGTAGTTTGTAAGAAACTTAAACTCATAAACTCATTACATTCAAAACGATATACAAGATAAAATCAATACCTTACATTATGTAAACATTCTATTTGTTTGAAAAGTTTCAGTTGAATTTCATTTTCAATATGAATATATTAATGTATTTTTGCTTCTATCACAGAGCCAATCCAATCTTTGTTTTAAATTTTTTTGTGCAAATTATTTTTAACCAATCATAACACATAATACATTGATAATAATATTTCACAGTATTTTGCTTTTCGTTTGAATTAAAATTGAAGATAAATCTTGAATTTGTGGAAATAGGAGTTACTTAGTTAGTAGTGGCATTATTGTAAATACCTAATCAGTTAGTTAGTTAAGTGTGTCATTAGCTAGACCTATAAATAGAGGTAGTTATTACACAGTGTAATTAACGAACTCATTTTTCTTCTTCTTCTCAGATAATATCGAAGTTCTCTTCTTTCTTCTTCATTCCTCTGTTTCTCCTATTTATCGATCTAGGGTTGAGATCCAATTCAACCACAGATTAACATGGTATCAGAGCGATTAAGCCACGATTGTGAGCTGAAATTGCAGATCCAGTAACTAGATCAATCAATTGAGAAGAACCTCTATTTTTTCTTCAACAATGGCGAACATAGATCTCGATCATAACCATGCATTGTATTTGCATCCTTCAGACACAACATGAGCACCGATTGTGTCAATTCAGCTGATCGGATCAGATAATTACTCGATTTGGAGCCGTGCAATGAGAATCCAACTGTTAGGTAAGAACAAGTTAGGGATAATTGACGGTACACTAAAGAGAGAAGATGTCGGAGCGAATCTAGGTCATCAATGGGACAGATGTAATGCAATAATTTTGGGATGGATTATGAGTTCTGTGTCGAAGGAATTAGTGACAGGAGTAGTATACGCTAAGGGTGCATGTCGAGTATGGGAGGATTTAAAGGAACATTTTGATAAAATTAACGCATCTAGGATTTATCAATTGCAGAAAGAGATTGCAACTCTGTATCAAGGAACTAGTAGTGTTTCAACGTATTTTACTAAGCTCAAAGAGCTTTGGGATGAATATGAGAGTATGATTCCAGCTTGTCGTGACAAAGAATTTGTTGAACATCTGCATAGACAGAAGTTAATGCAGTTTTTAATGGGGCTTAATGAGAATTATAAACAAGCGCGAAGTCAGATTCTTATGACAAATCCTACTCCTAATCTGAGCAAAGCATATGCAATGATCATCAAGAGAGAAAGCCAAAGAGCTGTCTCTAATGTGTCTATGATGAATGACAATTCGGAAGCCACAACTTTCATGACTGCAAAAGGAGGAAGTTTTCAAGGAAACTTTCAGGGACAGAATCATAGACCAAGGAAGAATTGGAATCTACATTGTGATTTCTGCAAAATTAAGGGACACACTAAGGTGACATGTTACAAAATAGTAGGATACCCTACTGATTTTAAGTACAAGAAAAAAGGATGAGGAGCCAATGCTGCAAATGCTAATACTGCTTACAATATGAGTGCTGAGAATTGTAATCCTAATATTGCAGGGTCTAGTGGAGGAAGGATTGAAGCAACAGATAAGGGACACATGACTGAACTTCCTAAACCACCACAGTTCACAGCTGATCAGTACAGTCAGATCATGATGATGCTGAACAAAGATGTTCCATAAAACACAATGGCTAACATGGCAGGTATGATGCAATCTTTTATGGCCAACACGGCTAGAAAGGAATGGATAATAGACACCGGAGCAACTAACCATATGTTATCAGATTTAAGTATGTTACAGAATATTAAAAAGCTTGACTCCTGGAGTTGTAGGAAGGTACATATGCCTAATGGTCAAGTAAATTTGGTATCACACATAGGTGATTGTATAATTTCTAAGGGACAAGTAGTGAAGAATGTGTTGTTTGTGCCTGATTTTTAGTACAACCTTATGTCAGTCTCTAAGGTAACTAGAGATCTTCATTGCTCAGTCACATTCTTTCCTTATTTTTGCCTGTTCCAGGACCTCTCAAGTGGGAGGATAGGGGGGATTGGTAAAGAGAAAGATGGATTGTACCTTTTCTTACCTGCTGATGAACGAGAAGAAGTGAGTAGAGGGTTAAGTGCACAGGAGAAAGGACTTGATGTTTTTTTGTGGCATAGAAGGCTAGCACATGCTTCTGGAGGAGCTATGAAAGAGATTCTTGGATTGCCTATTGAAAATTGTAGAGATGTAATAGATAAATATGATGTTTGTCCTTTAGCTAAACACACAAGACTACCTTTTCATTCTAGAGACAGTAAGAGTACTGAAATTTTTCAACTATTACATTTGGATGTTTGTGGACCTTATAACATTTCTACTATTGATGGTAATAAGTACTTTCTGACAATAGTGGATGACTATTCTCGTGTGACTTGGATTTTTCTGCTGAAATTCAAAAGTGATGTGTTCATTGTATTAAAAGATTTTTTTAAGATGGTTCACACTCAATTCAGCACTATGGTGAGGTCAGATAATGGGGCTGAGTTTGTAAATCATAACTTAGTTAGTAGTAGCATTATTGTAAATACCTAATCAGTTAGTTAGTTAAGTGTGTCATTAGCTAGACCTATAAATAGAGGTAGTTATTACACATTGTAATTAACGAACTCATTTTTCTTCTTCTTCTCAGATAATATCGAAGTTCTCTTCTTTCTTCTTCATTCCACTGTTTCTCCTATTTCTCGATCTAGGTTTGAGATCCAATTCAACTATAGATTAACATGGGGACAATTCATGGCACAAGAGCATCTAATTGTGAAAATAAATCAACCAAGAAAATTATTGTTAAACTTCGATGTGACGGCCCAAAGGGTGATCACCTGTATTCCAACTCACTCTGTATCTCTGAGGCCGTGAAAACCTCACTTGGGGGTTGCCTCGAATTTGTGATCGCAGTCCGGGCGCGTAGCCGGAACGTTTATATATGAATTTGTGAGAAAGATAATAAAATTTTGATGTTTTAATTAATTAAGTTTGACTTCGGTCAACGTTTTGGGCAAATGGACCCGGACTTGTGATTTGACAGTCTCGGAGGGTCCGTAGGAAAATATGAGACTTGGGGGTGTGCCCGGAATCAAATTCCGAGGTTCCGAGTCTGAGGAATGAATTTTTACGTGAAATTATTTTCTGGAAATAATTAAAGAATTGGAAAGTGTTATTTGTTAGGGGGACTGTGCTGTTGGGCTCGTATTTTGGTTCCGATGCCCGGCACAAGTCTTAAATATGAGTTAAGCAATTGCTGTGAAGTTTGGTTAGATTTGGACGCCATTTGACGTGTTTTGAGCTAGCAACAGTATAATTTGATGTTTCATGGAAATTGGAAGGAAATCATGGGTCTTGAGGCCTAATTTGATGTTGTTTTGGTGATTGGATCTCACGGATGAGTTCGTAGGATGTTATTGAGTTAGTGTGTATGCTTGGTTTGGAGCCCCGAGGGCTCGGGTGAGTTTTGAGTAGGTCCCGGGAGGCCTTAGGCTTAAAGTAACAGATGTTGCAGTGTTGCAGGCCCCAGCGCGACCGCGGTCATTCCCGCGCGGTCCGCGCTGGAAGCCACGCGGCCGCGGTTCAGTCTGCGCGGTCCGCGTGGCCAGTTTCAGAGGGGTCCTCGGCCTTGGTTTGACCAGCGCGGCCGCGCACCAAGTTCGTGCGGTCCGCGCTGGGAGATTCAGAGAAGGTCCCAGGTGCAAGACACCAGCGCGGTCGCGTACCAAAATCGTGCGTTCCGCGCTGGGTAGGTTCAGAGAGTCATTTTCTTCACCACCACATTCAGCGGTGCTTCATCAGAGGATCCCTAGGATTTCTTATTCAGCTGCCATGAGATCCTTAGGACTATGGGTATTGTGGAGACCAATGGGGTCGACTTCATCACCTTCCGGCTTGCAGGATCCGCCAAGACTTGGTGGAGGGACTATTGCCTATCTAGACCAGCAGGGTCTCCAGCATTGACATGGGATCAGTTCGTGGAGTTATTTTTGGAGAAGTTTCTCCCAGTTACTCAGCGGGAGGCACTACGCAGGCAGTTCGACCGCCTCCAGCAGGGCTCCATGCCAGTTACACAGTATGAGACTCGGTTCATTGATCTGGCACGCTATGCTGTGGTTATACTCCCCACCGAGAGAGAGAGGGTGCGGAGGTTTATTGATGGATTGATCCAGCCGATCCGTCTCCAGATGGCTATGGGAGCTGGTAGTGAGATTTCTTTTCAGGAGGCGACCAATGCAGCCCGTAGAGTTGAGATGGCTCTTGCACGGGGAGGTGGTCATGGGTCGGACAAGAGACCCCGTCATGCAGGTAGATTCCGTGGTACCTCATCTGGAGGTGGGGATTCTTATGGTAGAGGCCATCCTCCGAGGCCCTTTCAGTCAGCCCTACAGGTCTCACATGGTACTTCAGGTGGTCGTGGCTCTCAGCCGCAGTCTTCTGACCAGCAGCTTTTCAGTTCACCATCAACACCTATCAGCGCCCCACCACTCCGTTATTCTCAGCAGCCGAGGGCTTGTTACACGTGTGGCGACACGAGACATATTGCCAGGTATTGCCCTCGAGCTTCTGACAGCTCTCAGCAACAGGGTCCTCGTCCTATGATTCAGGCATCGGGTGATCCACAGGCCGCTCAGCCAGTTAGAGGCGGGGGTAGAGGCCATAGAGGTGGAGGTAGAGATCATAGAGGTGGAGCTCGGACCGCCAGAGGTAGAGGCCAGCCAGCAGCCGATCGTCCCAGAGATATGGTTCAGGGAGGTGGGGCCCAGCCCCGATGTTATGCTCTTCCAGCCAGGCTAGAGGCTGAGTCTTCAGATGCAGTTATTATAGGTACTATTCTGGTCTGTGATAGGGATGCTTCAGTGCTATTTGACCCTGGGTCTACGTATTCATATGTGTCATCCTATTTTGCACCCTACCTGACTATGCCTAGTGATGCCTTGGGTATTCCTGTATATGTATCTACACCGGTGGGTGATTCTATAGTGGTCGACCGAGTTCATCGTTCCTGTGTGGTAGTGTTTGAGGGTCTTGAGACCCGTGTTGATTTATTGCTCTTAGATATGGTGGATTTCGACGTCATATTACGGATGGATTGGTTGTNAAGTAATTAAATGACCATTTTGTTCAGTGTGAACTCTAATTCAAAAGGGTAAAAAAGACGAACGACATTTCGCTAGGGGCCTTCGTGCTTTTAATATAGTATAGATTAGAATAACAATAAGATTATAATATTTTACCAAATCTATAAATTTATACTTTATTTTATTTTATAGGACAATATTAAAGCGAATGTGAAATTTCAAAAAAGAAAGAAAGATTTTTCACTCATAAGCAAAATTATGTGTAATACCAAAATTACCGTTAGAATATTATGATATTTAACATTAGGATAAAAATGAATGTTAATATTAAAGCCATTCAAATATAATTAAGTGTTAATCTTTTATTAGATGGATTAAATAGAAGAAGAGTGTCAAGTAAAGCTTAATATCCGAATAACAATGAAAATTAAATTAGTATATGAAGGATCCTGGACCACCATTAAAACTTGTGGCTGAGAAAATTAGTGGGTGGTGACGTGGCAACACCTTTAAATTAAAGGATATCAAATTCACAGTCTATAGAACGCCAACTGGTTTTGCTTCTAAACTTAGCATCAAAAAGAAGAAAAAGAATCGATCTTGTATCCACGTCCGCTCGCCGGCGGCGACTCCATAACCACTGCTAGAAGAGTTGAAGAGTCTTCCTATACTTTCCCCTTCCAATTTTCTGAATTCTCCTTTTCGTTTTCTCTGGAAAATATGACGTGTGACTCAGAAATCAAGCTGTTCGGTAAGATACTTCCGATGGTCGTATCCGGCGAATATTCCGGCATCGGTAGGTCTACGATTGATAATCGGAGTAGCACTGGGTTTGATGTTGATCAATATTTAGAGGACAATAGAACAAGCAGTTCAGAGAATGATGAAGGAAGTGAGTCAATTGACTACGAAAATCAAGCAGCTGATAAGGTACAGTTTCAAAAATTCAACTGTTTAATTTTGGTAATGGATTTCAATAGAAAGAATTACGTACTTCCTAATTTGAGATTTTGCTTAATTTGGTTATGAATTTTAAAAGTAAGTCCTCTTGGATGTTGAATTGGAAAATGGAAAACTAAAGCTAAGGTGGATTCAGAATTTTAAGACAATTGAGTTTGATATTAGTGCATCTAATACTCCTTTGTGGTTGGGTGGAAATTTAGTGTATAAATTTACAATTTTTAAGGTATTTCAACTATATATATGCAGATTAAGTAGTTTGGATAATAGACTTACTAAGTTCTAGATCTGTCACTGTTCAGTCTTCTTTTATTATGGATTAATTGAGAATTCAAAACACCTAATTAGATGTTCCTGCATCATAATTTGTGTGTTTATTCAATGATTTTCCACCTTTACCATATAAGTTGAATCGATGAAATTGGGGAAAAATAAGCTACTCGGTACTGTGTTACCCTTTTTGAGGACGAATCCTTTAGGAAAGGTTACAAACTTGTCTATGCTCCCTATTTGTGATGATTTTTACCATTATGCGCGGTCGATTTTAGCTCAAACTCTTTACTGTAGCTATCTAATTACAATTTTCACAAGAAGCTCATGAGTTCCTTGAGCCGAGGGTCTATCGGATACAACCTCACTACCTTCACAAGGTAGAGTTTGTTGTTCTTGTTTTACAAGAAGCTCATGGAGTTTTATGTTTTTGATTTAGGACGATATTCATATAACAAGAGAACTCAGTGAAGACAAACTGGAGGAGGAAGATCAAAATCAGATGATGGAAATATCAGAAAATCCTAAGACTTCATCAGGATCAGAGAAAAGTACTAAATCTCCTACTGATGAAGACCATCAAACAGTAAGATCTTCCGAGACTGAAAATGAACCAAATACAACAGATTCCCAGCAGACACTTCTGAAGAAGCCAGACAAAATTCTCCCTTGCCCTCGTTGCAATAGTACGGATACAAAATTCTGTTACTATAATAACAACAATGTCAACCAGCCTCGTCATTTCTGCAGGAGCTGCCAGAGGTACTGGACTGCCGGTGGTACCATGAGGAATCTCCCCGTGGGAGCTGGTCGTCGCAAGAACAAGAATCTTGCATCTCATTATCATCATATAAGTATCCCTGATGATGTATTACTAGCATCAAGAATTGAATCTCCAAATGGATTTCATCATCCAATGTTCAAACCAAATGGCACTGTTCTATCCTTTGGTCCCGAGTTACCACTGTGTGACTCTATGGCCTCTGCTTTAAATCCAGCAGAGAGAAGGGCACCGAATGTGATCCCAAATGGTTTTTACAAACAGGAACACCGGAATTCTTCTTGCAAAGGTGGAGAAAATGGCGTTGACTGCTCTAAGGGATCTTCCATCAAGACTTCAAGTATGATGGTGGAAGGAGGTAACATCAAGCCGCACGAGGCAGTTATGCGTAATACAAATGGCTTCCCGTCTCCAGCTCCTTGCCTCCACGGAGTACCTTTCCCTTTTCCATGGAATGCTGCAGTTCCTATGTCAGCTATTTACCCCTTTGGATTCCCCATGCCATTTTACCCTGCACCTTATTGGAACTGCAGTGTGCCTCCTTGGACTAATCCTTGGCTGAGTCAACCATCGCGAACAGAAAACGAGAAAGTGTCAGGTTCTGATCCTAATTCACCTTTAGGAAAGCATTCAAGAGAAGGTGATGATCCAGAGGGCAAGGAACCAGTCGAACAAAAGAGTTCAAAAAGGTCTATTTTGGTCCCAAAAACATTGCGAATTGATGATCCTGATGAAGCTGCAAAGAGTTCTATATGGTCAACTCTTGGGATTAAATATGATTCTGCTAGCAGGGGAGGATTTTTCAAGGCTTTGCAACCAAAAATTGATGACAAAGACCATAAAGATACTACATCTCCAGTGTTGCATGCTAACCCTGCAGCCTTATCTAGATCCCTCGTCCTCCAGGAGAGAACCTAAACGTGCTGATCCTATAAAACTCCAAAGAGTTCTTAATGGTCAACGTTGGGAATTAAATATGATTCTGTTGGCTGAGGAGTTTTCAGGGCCTTGCAACCAAAAAGTTGTGACAAAATCATAAAAGCACTGCATATCCTTTGTTGCATGCTAATCTTGCAGCCTTATCTATGTCCCTCAGCTTCAAGAAGAGAGCCTAAAATGATGCTCCGAAAAATCTCCCGTTCAGCTCTCGCGAAAATAGTTACCAGCTATTATGTGTTTCCTACCTGATGGACGCTTACAGTGCACAGATCACTTGCAGAGTTGAGAGGGTTGTAGAAACTTGTGTTAATAGTTTTTCCTGTTAAAATTAAGAGCAAGTGGCTGGCCTGGTTGTACTTTCTGTGTTTTCTACTGTACATACATTTACACAGCTGACAATAGAAGGGAAGACAGATATATTTAGATGCACTAGCTAGGTGTAACATATTTGAATCTCAAAGTTTGTTTGGAGAGGGCCGCTCCCTGTAAACATTTTTGTTGGTGGTTTAAATAACAATGAACCTTTCTTTTCAGATTTCTGAGGTCATACTATAGTTTTCATGATCTTTGATGAATGTGCCATTTCTTCATTTGTTTTCATGGTAGACATCGCAGGGTATTAAAGAAATTAAGAAATATCAATAGAAAGGCTTTTTAAAGATTAATCTTATGGAAAAATAATTGCAGAAATGTATTTATAATAATACCAACTACTAAGGTACACAGCACAAATATTTTAGGATAAGCAGCTTGGACTGAAGTAGAGTTGCATAGTGGCAAATGGATGTCAAGTGTCCTCTTTCATGCAGATAGCTTTGAGCCTATGATGTCTGAGCCATGGGAGCTAGAGGAACAGAAAGGGGTTCACTCGAATTCCTTTTGCAGGAAATTACACTATATATATAAGGTTTATATAAGGTCAAATATTTTTTTTATGTATATATATTAGTTGTTGAATACCTTTGATTTTTTCGTGTATTTACTTTTTTTATTTTTTGAATCCCCTTTGTAGAAATGCTGCTTCGCCGCTGAGTCTCTCAACCTTTGTGGAATCTACAAAAAGGTAGTCAAGTAGTATTCCTTTTCGAACCCAAACAACTTGATGAAGGAAATGGAAAGATAATATAATCCATTCTCCTTTCTTTTTTGTTCTTTTTCCAACCCTAAAAGCCAGTAGGAAGTGGCCAGCAAAGATAGATCACTTCAAATTCTTTTTATTCAGTTTTCTCTATTATATGGCATGTGAAATGTTAAACTGCTTCTCAACCTCAAATATCATAACAGAACCAAATAGATAGCCTGATACCTACTTGACCCTGGATTTTCAAGAATTGTTTTATCTGATAATTTGACAAGAAATGAATTAGCTATATTAGTAGACAATCAATCCCAATTTAACTGGAAGGAAACTGTATCATCTGATGTAAAAAAGGACAGTCCGATACACTAAGCTCTCGTTATGCGCGGAATCCGAAAAAAGGCTGGACCACAAGGATCTAGTTTACACAACCTATATTTGTGCAAGAGGCCTGTTTCATCTTACGTGGACATTTGAATATGGCAGTTAGAAAATGAGAGCAATTTTGTGTACCTGTTGGAGTTGGCAATTTATGAATAGGAAACAAAGTAGATATTTTGATGGCATGGGGCCAGGCAACTCTAAGCCACATCTTATGATTAAAAATAGTTGGCTTTGGGTCCCAAATCCCATATGCTCATAATGCCAAATGCTTTTGGCACTTTCACTTAGCTTTTGCTTTCTTTTTCTCTTTCCCTTCTCTTCTCTTTTAAAGAAAGGCATTTATACATAGGGACATACCTTTCTCTATCTGTATATTCTTTCCTTTCTGTTTCTTGGACAACTGATAATCCAAGATTGATATGGTTCATGGTAGGGTTCTTCAATTTCTAGCCCTTCCTTTTTCCTAAAATAAAAAATCTACCTATCAATTTTGTAGCTCATATGTAAATTTAATTACTGCTTGAAATTTTCAATAGAAAATTAACTTAATGTAGAGTGTTCTACAGAGTCAATTACTCATATGGTCACTCAACTAGATTTTTCAAATTTTGGATTGCAAAATACCTATTTTACCCTCTAAATTATAAATATTTATCTTCTTTATTTTTTAAACTTTTATTACGCTTTTCCCTTTTTAATTTATATTATGGACTTACCTATAGAATAAATAAATATTATTTATAAATTAAAAAAATAAAAAATATTTAAGCATCTATAATGCTGGAATAACAAAATAATGAGCATAGTAAAAAATTAATTAGAATAATTTGTTCGTAATAATAATTTTAGTATTAGCAACAAAAATAAACAAATTTATTTACACAATTCAGAATGAAAGAAAATAAAAGTTGTAAAATATATATTCCATGCACTTAATATAAAAATAATTATTTAAATAAAAGTATTTTTATAATACACACTATATTTTCTTGAAAATTATGCTCAGTTATATTATATATATTCCTTGCACGACTTAACATAGCATATTTTACCCTATACAGATAGTCACCCTGCTTTCCGGTGACATAACTTTGTGTCATCGGAAAGTTGGTAGAAACATAATAATATAATTGAGCATAATTTTTAAGAATATATAATGTATATTATAAAAACACATTTATTTAAATAATTATTTTTTATATTACGTGCATGGGATATATATTTTACAACCTTTATTTCTTTCATTCTAAATTGTGTAAATAAATTTTTGAATTTTTGTCGTTAATACTAAAATTATTATTACTAACAAATTATTCTAATTAAGTTTTTTTTACTATGCTCATTATTTTGTTATTCCAGCATTATATATACTTAAATACTTTTTATTTTTTAATTTATAAATAATATTTATTTATTCTATAGATAAGTCCATAATAAAAATTAAAAAGGGAAAATCATAGTATTAAAAAGTTTTAAAAAAAATAAAAAGAAGATAAATATTTATAATTTAGAGGGTAAAATAGGTATTTGGCAATCCAAAATTTGAAAAATCCAGTTGAGTGACCTTCTGAGTGCAATAGGCATAATTCAGTGACTTTGTTGTTACAAACGAAAGTAAAGTGACTTTAAGAGATAATTTTGGATAATTGAGTGACTATTTAAGTAACGGACTCGTGTTCTACATGTCTGAAACCATCATAAGCTTATGAATTACGAGGATTACCCAATATAGAGACGCTTCAATATTTGTAGACAATTATTGCCCTCTTTCATAAATTCATGTGACTGATCCTTATGTTTATAATATGGCACCTCCTTTTGTAAATCCAGCTCTGGAAGCTGATAGGAAGCACTTTTTTGATGTAACTACAAGCCAAACAATGGAGGACTCTAGTAGTACTACCTATGTAAATACTATGATGCATGCTAAAGGTAGTAGTAGTACTAATGTTGGTTTGCCTAGTAGTAGTTTAACTAAGTTTGGCAAGACAGCCATCTGTAATGGGTCACTCTGTATGCAGTAGTTAATATATATGCATCTTATCTTTTTGCACCAAAAAAAAAGTAAGGTGTAAAAAAACATGTGACTAGGTCAAGTGAAGGGCTTAACTGTCGTCAACGAAACTACATAGAGTCGTGATTCACAACTCCACATTTTCCAGTTATAAATGAGAGGTATATGGCAAATGATTTTCCAAGAAAATTATTATTTTGTGGCTTGAATTATTTCCTTGTATTTTTAGGAAACCCATAGTCCCTATAGGTTTAGGAAAACCCATTGTCCTAATAGATTTGGGAAAGGAAAACCTATAGTCCTTGTCAAATTGGGAAACCTTTCTCATATATGTTTGAGACCTTTTGGGATCTATATATAGGGGTAGTAGTTAGGGATTCTATAGATGGTATTTTGCTTTTCTTCTCATTCATAGTGGAAAACTCTCTCTTCTTTTGCCTCGAGGATTAGGCTTAGCCGAACCTCGTTAAATCCTTGTGTTGATTTTTCTTCTCTATTTGCTTTGTGTGTGATTGTGTGCTAGTTAACCCACGATATTCCGCAACAATTGGTATCAGAGCAAGGTTCGGGTTTCTACATATAATCTAGGGTTAAGATGTCTTCATCATTTTCAACAAAATACGAAATAGAGAAACTTGACGGGGGTTCTAGTTTCAGTCTATGGAAGATTATGATGAAATCGTCCCTGGTGTTACAAGGGTTATGGAAAGCAATTGATGAGGATTTTCCTGAAGATATGAAAGAGACAAAGAAGGAAGACCTGAAAGAGAGGTTTTTGAGTGTGATCTTCATGAGCATTACAGATAGCGTTCTTCGGGAAATTGCTGAAGAAACTTCTGCAGCAACGACATGGAAGAAACTGGAAGATCTGTATTCTAAGAAATCGCTGACAAACCTCCTCTACCTGAAAAAGAGGTTATACAATTTCCGTATGAACGAATTATACCTATTAAAACTCACCTTGATGAGTTTAATTCAATTATATGGACCTGAAGAATGTGGATATCAAAATTGAGAGTGCGAATCAGGCCTTTATTGTGTTATGTTCTTTACCACCGTCTTATAATACTTTTGCCGATACGCTGCTATATGGGAAAGACATCATTTCACTGGAAGATGGTAGTAATGCACTAAAATCTAAAGAGTTAAAAAAGAGCTTTCCAGACAGCAGAATTGAGGGCAAGGGTCTTGTGATTAGAGGAAGAACACAACAAAAGGACTTTAACAGGAAAAAGTCAATCGCCAGATCAAAGTCTAGAGCAAGGAAGCAACACTATTATGAGTGCTAGGAGCAAGGTCACTACAAGAGAGATTGTCCTAAGCTGAAGAAGAAAAGAGGGAAGTAGAAAATAGATAATTCAGCAAATATTTTTGACACTAGCAATAATTCTGATGATAGTGATTATGTAGGGGAAGTTTGTGCTGTGAGTTCTAGTCATGTACAGAATTCTTGGGTTCTTGATTCTGGTGCTACTTTCCACATGTGTCCATATAAGGATTGGTTTGCAACTTACAAGCAAATGAATGAGACTGTCTACATGGGAGATGATAATCCATTACCAGTAGAGGGAATTGGTAGCATCAAATTGAGAATGTTCGATGGAATTATCAGAAACATTAAGTGTTGGCATGTTCCTCGGATAAAGAGAAATTTGATTTCTCTTTCGACTTTGGATGATCAAGGGTATAAATTTCACTCTGAGAATGGAATACTTAAAGTGCGTAAAGGCTCCATAGTACCCATGAAGGGTAAACTGCATTCTAAATTGCATCATCTTCAGGTCAGTGTAGTTGAAGGGGAAGCTGATGTAGCTTCTGGGAAAAGTGATAATGGATTGTCTTTGTTGACTAAGCAGAATTTGCTGAATGGGTACAAAAATCAAGTTTTGAATTTTTGTGAGCATTGTGTGTTTGGTAAACAGATAAGGGTAAAGTTCATCAAGAAGGCCGAGCACAAGACCAGAGACAAGTTAGATTATATACACTCAGACTTGTGGGGTCCAAACAGAGTTCCCTCCAAGAGTGGTGCCAGGTATTTTATGAATTTGATTGATGATTACTCAAGAATGGCGTGGGTGTATTTTCTAAAAACAAAAGATGAGGCATTTCTGACATTTGTTAAATAGAAGATGATGGTTGAAAGGCAGGCGGAAAGAAAAGTTAAGCTTTTTCGAACTGACAATGGGTTGGAATTTTACAATTCTGAGTTCGATAATTTCAGCAGCAGAAAAGGCATTGTGAGACACCACACTTGTGTCGGAACACCACAACAAAATGGTGTTGCAGATCGTATGAACAGAACGCTTTGTGATAGGGCACGAAGCATGCTTTCACACTCATGTGTTAGCAAAGATTTTTGGGCTGAAGCAATCGATACAGCTTGTTATTTGGTCAATGGATCTCCATCCACAGCTATTGTGTTCAAAACTCCTTTTTAGGTATGGTCCGGTTTGCCTGTTGATTATTCAAATTTAAGGATATTTGGTTGTCCTACTTATACTCGTGTGAGGGGGGAAAACTTGAGCCGAGGGCAAAGAAGTGCATATTTCTAGGGTATGCAACTAGAGTGAAATGTTATAGGTTGTGGTGCATAGATCAAAAGACTCCAGGGTTAATTATCAGTAGGTATGTAACATTCAATGAATCCGCCTCACTGGACAGTCAAAGGAAGAAGGCAATAGCAAAAACAGATCGAGGTGTCAGTGACCGCACAGAGCTAGAAATTGAATCCCTACTAGCTCAGCCCAGTAGTTCTAAAGTAGAAGAAGTGAAAGAGGTGCAAAATATTGATCAAGATGATAATGTTGATGCACCTGCGCAACAACCATATATCATTGCAACAGGAGAGAAAAGAGAGTGATCAATCCACCACAAATGTTTGCAAACGTAGCTGATGGTAATTTTCCTGGATATGCAAATTTTGTGGAGTTTACTTTGTCTGTTGCAGAGACCATTGATGTGCTTGAGCCTAATAGCTATAAAGAAGTTATTTCTAGTCTAGAAGCGGATCAGTGGGTTGGTGCTATGAGTGAAGAGATTGAATCTCTTCATAAGAATCAGACATGGAAGCTTGTTCCATTTCCAAAGGGACAGAAGGTACTAGGCTGCAAATGGATTCAAAAGAAAAGAGGGCAATCCAAGGGTTGAAGCATCAAGGTACAAGGCAAGATTAGTAGCTAAAGGTTTTACACAGAGGGAGAGATAGATTACAATGAAGTGTTCTCTCCAGTGGTAAAGCATAGCTCTATCAGGGTCTTACTGGTTTTGGTGGCTCTTCATAACTTAGAACTAGAGCAGTTAGATGTGAAAACTGTATTCTTGCATGGTGAGTTAGATGAGCAGATTTATATAAGTCAACCCAAGAGATTCATTACTCAGGATAAGAAAAATCATGTTTGATTGCTTAAGAAATCTTTATATGGTCTGAAACAGTCGCCTATGCAGTGGTATAAAAGATTTGATACATTCATGATTCAAAATGCATTTTCTCGAAGTGCATATGATATTGTGTGTATTACAAAATGCTTGAAGATGGTTCTAGTATATATTTGTTGTTATATGTGGATGACATGCTTATTGCTGCTAAAAGCATGTCACATATTACCCAATTGGAGAAGCAACTAGGTGAGGAGTTTGAGATGAAGGATTTGGGTGCTACAAAGAAGATATTGGGGATGGAGATTACTCGAGATAGAAGGGTTGGAAAGCTGATGCTGTCCCAACAGTCCTATATTCAGAAGGTCCTCAAGAGATTTAATATGACTGGTGCTAAATCTGTATCTGTTCCTTTTGCTTCCCATTTCAAGTTGTCTGTAGACATGTCACCAAAAACAAACGAGGAGATGGAGTAGATGTCTAATGTTCCAATTCGAGTGTTGTAGGTATCATTATGTATGCTATGGTCTGCACACGCCCTGACATTTCACATGTTGTTAGTGTTGTGAGTAGATACATGGCGTGTCCTGGTAAAGAACATTAGCAGGCGGTGAACTGGATCTTGAGATACTTGAAAGGTACTGCAGATGTAGGCTTGACTTTTTACAAAGACAAGTTGAGTGAATCCTTAGTTGGCTATGTCGACTCAGATTATGCAGGGGACTTAGATAAGAGAAGATCTCTGACAGGTTATGTTTTTACTCTTTCTGGTAGTGTCATCGGTTGGAAGGCGACTTTGCAGTCTGTCGTAGCTTTGTCTACCACAGAAGCTGAGAATATGGCAATTACGGAAGCATTTAAAGAAGCTATTTGGCTACAAGGCTTGGTAAGTGATCTTGGACTAGCTCAGAAGAATACACAAGTTTTTTGTTACAATCAGAGTGCCATTCATCTTACTAAGAATCAGTTCTTTCATGAGCGGATGAAGCATATTGAAGTCAGGCATCACTTTATTCGAGACATTATATCAAAAGGGGTTGTTAATATGGAGAAAGTGTCTACACATGATAATCCAGCTGATATGATGACCAAGGAAGTCCCGGCCAACAAGTTAGGCATTGCCTAGACTTGATTGGTGTGTGCAGTACTCAATAGAGCCCTCGTGAGGGTTGAGGGCAAGGTAGAGAGACGTTGTTCCTGTTGATGAAGAGAACTCAAGCCAAAGGGAAGATTTGTTATTTTGTGGCTTGAATTATTTTCTTGTATTTTTAGGAAGCCTATAATCCCTATAGGTTTAGGAAAACCCATTGTCCTAATAGATTTGGGAAAGGAAACCTATAATATTTGTCAAATTGGGAAACCTTTCTCTTATAGGTTTGGGACCTTTTGGGATCTATATATAGGGGTTGTAGTTGGGGATTCTATAGATTGTATTATGCATTTCTTCTCATTCATAGTGTAAAACTCTCTTTGCTTTTGCCCCGAGGATTAGCCTTAGCCGAACCTCGTTA
Organism: Nicotiana attenuata; assembly: GCF_001879085.1. Lineage (NCBI taxonomy): Eukaryota > Viridiplantae > Streptophyta > Magnoliopsida > Solanales > Solanaceae > Nicotiana > Nicotiana attenuata. Next base: position 113,918 of record NW_017671268.1, on the reverse strand, counting down.
AATCCTTGTGTTGATATTTCTTCTCTATTTGCTTTGTGTGTAATTGTGTGCTAGTTAACCCATGATATTCCACAACAAGAAAATGAACCCAAATATCACTGCTGTCTAAGTGCTCGTTGTTCTGGTTAGACCTACTCCAACGTTTTGTGTGAAGCTTACAGTACCTTCTTTACTTAATTACATCAGATTGTTCCTTCCATTCCCTTTATAATTTCTTGTGTGTGAGAGCACGAAGTTGCAATCCTTAAATTATAACTATGTATAAATAAATTACAATCACCTCTTAGTTGGTTCACCAATATAAGATTTGACCCTTCTTGGTAAAATTGTGAATCCTCTCCATGGTTTCCTTCAAAATTCTTTTTCAAAAAAAATTTCATTATTGGCCTTAATGTAAGTCTTGAAACAAATCACCTTAGTGATGTCTACAAATCTAAGCTTATTATAATCATGAAATAAGTCGCACCGTTCACACAAGCATAATTAATTAAAAATCGCACTTGCATCCTGTGCATTTTTAATGACACACGATGATGTCATTTTTTGACAAAAGAAATGTTGAAATATGTTATGTATAAATCCCACAAATCTAAAAACCCAATACATAGAATTCGATTAGATCTTGAGTTTCTCTATACTAATAGTGTATACATTGATCTACATCAACACCTAGCTTTTGATATGAGAAGCTGAAAAGTGGGGTAACAACATGCTATATCCAGTTAAATTAAAAAAAAGTTCTTTATCCATTGCTTATATCCTTTCTATTATTGGACACCAGAATTTGTATTATTACTAACGTGAATTACCAGGAAGAAATTATGCCGACTTTTGATGCACTCCCACAAAGAAGGAAACAAGAAACTACTCAATTTTTTTTCTATGGGTAAACTTTAATAACCTTTTCAACATTCTTTCCTCCAGACTTTCTACCAAGACTGGACTTCATTGAACTGTCTCTTATATAGAAACTTGAATTCTACATTCATCTCATTAATCTGATTCAAAAATTTAAAAGGAAAAGGAACACAATTAGGTTATGGAGAAGATCGTCTTTTCATTCTCAGCTCAGGGCAAGAAGATAGCTGATGGACTCAATCATTTCAATTCCACCATCTTAAGTTGTATTATTCTTGGCTTAGTAATCACATTTCAGGAATTTCGTTCTTGTTTTTTTTCTTTATTTCGAGCCATTCTTTTGGTATTTACTCCATATAACAAGTCTGAAACTTCATCAAAGTCAAAAAACTGTGGCCCTGAAATTGTTACTACTAATAATGAGGCACTATTGCAGGAAGATTTTGAGATAATATTTGATACACTAATGACTTTTTGCAACTCAAATGGGGATGATTTTGATAAGGTTGGATTGGCTGAGGTTTTTGATTCGTTTGATGAAACAGAGCCTAGTTTAGAAGAAGTTAAAGAAGCTTTTGATATGTTTCATGAGAATGGAGATGGCTATATTGATGCAAATGAGCTAAAGAAAGTCATTTGCAAGATGGGTTTCTTGGAATTTTCATTGGAGGATTGCCAGAGAATGATTGTGCCATATGATGAAAACACAGATGGAAAAATTGAATTTGCTGAGTTTCTAAAGCTCATGGAGCAAAGTACCATGAGGTCACAGGTTCGAGTCATGAAAACAGTCTCTTGCAGAAATGCAGGGTAAAGTTACGTATAATAAACCCTAATGGATATGGTCCAGCCCTTCTCCGAACCCTGCGCATAGCGGGAGCTTAGTGCACCGGACTGTCAGAAGATAGATCATGTTGTTTTGATTATGTAGCGGAGTTAATATATATAGTACATGAATAAGAACTGCAAATTCTGGTTGTTCTGTACAGTAGAGGTCCATTGTTTAAAAATAAATCTCTCTGTTTTTACTTTCCATTAAAAAAATTACTAACTCAATGATTACAAGGTAACAATATCTTCACTCCAATAATGTAAATATGGTTCTCTAATTAGCGAATGTTTGGATAATGGTATTATGCCATGGGTCAGAAAGATGCTGCAACAAGTTGTCAAATGGTCCTTTTCCTGTCACATTGTGCTGCACTATAAATCCCAAAAATGCCAACATTGCCAATCTCCCTGCAAATCCACAAAAATATTAAATTGATTCTACAATGCATAAAAAAGCATTTAACTTATATACGCTAATATTGTAAAAAATTAATACTATGGCTAGTGGGGAAAGCAGAACTTTCATCGTGGGGATTCAAAAATAAAAAATAAACACATAAAGAAGTTAAGGAGATTCAACAACTAATATGTGTATGTATAAAAGAAAAAATCCACCTTATATACTATTATGAATCAAAATAGCCACGACGCCACATTTGGACTTTTGGCAAATTACATATGGGATTCTAGCCGAAAATAGAGCATGTGCACTGCCGTGACATAGATCAAGGAAATGAGGAGATAAATAATATGTTCATTGCATTCTAGAGTTAGGCTGAATATTGTCAGAAACTTTCCGCCTCTGGTCTCTCTCCGACTCTCCCTCTTTTATTTCTCTCTGTGACTCTGCCTCTCCCCCTATCCCTTCTTTCTGTCTATCTATCCCTTTACAGTGTAATCTTTGATTTGAGTATCAATATAACAATCTGCTGTTTCATGATTTGGTTGTGGATTTTGGATCTATTAACATATACACATAGCGAAGAGGGTTCAGCTGAATCCCCTTTCGCCCACCTTGCACCGCCCCTGACTATGGTTGTATGACTGTATCATGTTGTAGCAAGTTATCAGCCTAAACTTCAAGTTACTAATCTCATTTATTATGAACAGTTAGTTACCTTTAAAGTGACCATCATACGGACAATGTATAAAAATTAAACTCGATAAAGAAAACCATTAATTTGTGTTAAGTAGAGACTTACCATTAGCAATTTCCTTCTCCTTAGCTTCTAATGTGGGAGCAAAGTTGAGTGGGTTGAAAATACCACCAGGGTAACCAACTTCATTAGGAGGCAAGCTATAACTCTTGAAAATAGGATCTTGATTCACACTTCCTGGATTCTTAATGTCTTGCCAACGTCGAATTTCGATCGTAGTGAAACAATATGAACTCGATCACGAACAGAGTTGATGAAGATGCAAAGTACTCAGATTTTCCAGCATCATACCATTTTGGTACGTTAAGGAGTCCAGCACTAGTGAGAACCTCAGGCAGTAGCATTCTAGCAACACCTAACATGGCCCATAGACCGTTCACTAGCTCGGCTTGAACGAACCATTTCAAGTTCTCTGGGTCCTCAGCGAGCCCCAGTGGATCGAAACCATTGTCACCAGCGAGTCTACAACAATTACGTAGGTGTTTTTTAGTCCGTAGTATGAAGAAAAATAATTTTAGCTTGACATTTCACATAAGTAATATAACGGCTGATTTGATACATAAAGCTTAGTCAAAGGCGGTTTTAGAATTTAAAGTTTTTGAGTTCATATAACGATCTCAAGTTCAATAATAACTGGACGAATGTTGTTCCTAGCTAAATATTCTTATATTCTGTTGAATTTTTTAATATAAATACAGAGTTCGAACAAAAGTAACCGAATTCACGTAAACAGTAAATCACACCATAGATCTAGTATAGGCATATATAACTTATATGGATATCTATATAGTATCGATTTTTTAAGGGATATGAGGTGAAATAAGAATATAGATGAATAAGCAACAATTGGATAAACGTATATAAAGACTAAAATACCCTTAAAGGTGAGCAACTTCTCTCTTGTTATACAATATATAACAATTCTTACGTAGTACATTGCACATCTAATTTAAGAAGTAACAATTCAATTCAACCATAATAATCCTAATTATGTTCTAATATCTGCATAACTAGTCTCTGAACCTAAAGATGACCCCTTAAAGATTATGTCGTGTATTATATACATATAATATACATATTTTATGTACTTTTTAACTAGCAAATGCAATTAATTAATTTCGGTCGACCAACCAATTCTGCATTTTGCCCTTAAAGTAAAGGTAAGAATGCACCACATAATGTCAAAGAAAAATGTGATGTTGAATGTACGTGCATGCATACCTGCCATCAAGATAAGTAGGAGAGGTTAAGCCTGGAAGCCATTCACCTTTCTTAGCTTCAACTTTAAATGAGTTGTAAGATGAAGTTGATGGTTTAAAAAACACCTCCCTATTTAGTTTACCAGATGCTCCACTGAGGAACCTTGTCTTGGCGGCGGATGGCCGGAAGACGGCGGCGGAGGCTTGCGATGTGACGGTGGCCATTTGGGAGGTATCAAGAAAATGGAATAGGAGTTTAGGCGAGCTAAAAGATATTGTATCTTTTGTGTATGATTTTCTATTTGACTGGTACTTTATTATGGCCTTTGGTTCAATGTTGGAGAGTGAAAAGTTGGTATGCAAGATTTTTGGAACTCAACGGCTGGGATTGGGTTGTGAATTTGAGAGTAGCCAATGAGAAGAAATGCCTCTTATCCTTATCTTTGAGGCCATTATCCAAAGAATCTATTTCTTAATTGCTGTTGTTTTAGAGATAGTAGGGAATCCAAATACTTGCCATGTTGGAAAAAGAAAAACACATTAAAGAAATGGAAAGGAAAATGGATATATGAGGCTTGCCAAATGGAATCCTTCATCTCCAATTAGGATGTGACACTTGGTTCACTCTAGGTTGAAGATGCCACATTGGTAGAATTCAGGAGATAAGAAATGTATCTGTTTATTTTTCTTTTTTTGTTGGGTCGAAAATAATGTAACTGGTTGCATTCTGTAGTGTTGCATGGATTTAGTTGTAGTTTGGTATTTGATTGCATTAACCAAATAATTAGAGCATAAGTTTCGTATAAATAATACTGTTTAGCCAGAAAATAGGAATTTCGGTCAAAGCGTAATTTTAGAAGAACTCGGGTTACTGATAATCAAATAAGGAAGTAATTACGTAACAAGAGAAGAAAAATTGGACTAAGAAGTAGTTGAGTAAGCAATTGAAAGCAATGTAAATAAGTATATTCCAATAATAATCAGCGTGTTCTATACAAATGTTATTTCTCTCATTTTATATCTATTTCTAAATACTACATTTCTTTCCTCTCATAATAGAGCCATTATGAGCAATTAATGTCATTAATGAAACGTTATAATTGGCAATCGTAACTGTTTCGTGAAGATTCTATAACGCTCCCCATCATTTATGCTCATTAATTGCAGATATTACGAATCTGTACTTTTTGCTGTCTTGATTCATTCCATCGATGTCTCTTCAAATTATCAAGAGATCCGAGTAACCATTCCTTCTTATTTTCTTAAACCTTTGCTCGTACCTATTAAGCCCCGCGTCTCTTTGCATACTCTTTGCCAGCTGTCACTTATTCCACGCGTCTTGACATGTCAGCCACATAATTAATTCCAAATGTTAACTTAATTTTTCCCAATACAGATAGTCTCCCCACTTGCCATTTATTGCGGATGTGTGACGTTTGGAGTTGTCGTTCGTGCACCTGTCCCCAATGGAAGAATGAGTGATCTGCTCCCCTGCGGATCATGTTTTATTCAATATTTGTTCGATTACTCTTTTACATGCAAATGCAATGTAGGCATTGGGTTCGGCAATAATGATATCCCCCAACATACCAAAACTAGCTGTCACTCCACCAGTTGTCGGAGATGTAAGGATTGATACATAAAATAACTTTTTATTTAATTGATAATCATATAAAGCAGACGATATTTTAGCCATTTGCATCAAGCTCAAACTTCCTTCCTGCAATTGAATATTTGAGAAGTGGATCTCACTAAAGCGGAAATTTTTGTCGCCATTCCCACATACCATTATACCATTTCCAGAACCGACGCTTCGTATGTCACTTCCATTTAATGCATGTGACACGTGGTGGCTTTTGATTGGTTCTGCAGTTCCTCAGCATCTTTTAGGGCTTTTTTACGGCTGCATCAATCACGAAGTGATAGTTTTTATTATGACGTTTCCATCATTACCTTTAGTTTGACGGTTTGCTTTCCGTAGTATAACTATATCCTTTGTCTTTT